>NC_090748.1:6424161-6429161 GCF_036898095.1 Palaemon carinicauda
TTTTAACTTGTGCTGTACTCTTCAAAAATGGCTTGCTCTACATCTGCACATTATATACAAGTTCTCATCTTTACCGTATCTATTTTTACCAGAATTTTTTAGCTTGTCTTTTTAAATAAGATAACTCAACGTGATTTGGGTTCAAATCACAGAGATATTTGACGAAAAGTCATAATTCAGATTAGATATCTATCTTTAGCCTTTTTGCAACAAATTTGAGGTCGTAAATTTTTATAGCTACACGAATGTATCTTCACTAAATTCATATATTGCAAACTATGTTCATTTCCAAAATTTCATATTTTGTGAAATTGTCGGCACTTTTCATATGTTGTATACCACAGTTCTCTGAATTTTATGGCAAGAATTCCCTGAATAGAGTAATGCATTATTTTTTAATAATATTTAGTCATATGAGTAAATCTCTCTCTCTCTCTCTCTCTCTCTCTCTCTCTCTCTCTCTCTCTCTCTCATGCGGTTTTTTAAATTCTTGTCTTTGTTTCTTTTTCTCTCTTCTTTTCATTTGTATGAAATTGTATGTCCGGATCTTTCTACCTCTGAAAAATGTGCTCCCCCATGTATAAGGTTTAAAGGTCGCTCATGAATGGCAGAGGCAAGGGACAGTGACATTCCCCTACCAAGCAGGACAATGCCCTAGAGACTGACCATATGATCAGTGCCCAAGCCCACTCTCTACCCAAACTAGGAGCAGGGAGGGCCAGGTAATGGCTGCTGATGACTCGACATGTAGACCTATAGGCTCCCCGAATCCCCCATCTTTAGCTCACAAGAATGGTGAGGTTGTAGCCACTAAAGGAACTAACAATTTTGAGCTAGACTCGAACCCCAGTATGGCAATCTCCAGGCAGGGACGTTATCTATAGGCTACCACAATCTTATACTATACTATAGTTTGTTGTTCTTATCTTTCTTAAAGTTACTTGAGTACTTTAATCTAGTAGTGCTGAATAATGGTTGATCTATGGAATAGTTTTGAACTCTCTCTCTCTCTCTCTCTCTCTCTCTCTCTCTCTCTCTCTCTCTCTCATACTTGTTATGTGTCCTTTGTTGACATTCCTCTTTCCTTTTGAGACCGATTTTATTTCGTTTGTGATTCTAATATTTTCATCCTAATGCCCTATTTATTTGATTGATAAAAGTGATCAAAGAAAAAAAAATTACAAGAACTTAATTCAGTCAAATTTCACAGCATTTTCTTTTGGTTAAAAGAAGTAGATAAGAAATAGATGAAGTGACTAAAAATCTAACTAAGGCAAGAGACTCATGCCGTTCCATACTGATTCCAGTAAGATCAACACTGCGCATCACAAGGAACTGGCTATCCTTTGATGAATTTAACCAATGAATCCTCTTTTGAGGTCCTTTGCGTCAATAGGCGTAGGAGGAGATGAAGATGATGATGACTAAAAATAGAAGCGCAGTAATGAAATCGTAGACGTCAATGGAAAAAAAGCAATATAAAATATATCAAGAAGTCCCAAGGTTTTTAGTGTTTGCTTAAAGGAAAGGAAGTAATTAGTAATTTTACTGCTCTCTCTCTCTCTCTCTCTCTCTCTCTCTCTCTCTCTCTCTCTCTCTCTCTCTCTCTCTCTCTCCAGAGGGAAAGGAGGTAATTAGTAATTTTACTGCTCTCTCTCTCTCTCTCTCTCTCTCTCTCTCTCTCTCTCTCTCTCTCTCTCTCTCTCTCTCTCTCTCTCCAGAGGGAAAGGAAGTAATTAGTAATTTTACTGCTCTCTCTCTCTCTCTCTCTCTCTCTCTCTCTCTCTCTCTCTCTCTCTCTCTCTCTCTCTCTCTCTCTCTCCAGAAAATAGAACTATCTTTAGTATTTCTTTGAAAAATAATGAATTATTCCAATGGAATATTCAAATTGATGACATATCTATTCTCTTATCAATAAAACGTCCGATGTGCGAAGTCTAAGTATAACAACTTTCATTCTGATTTTATACTAAGGAAAAGAAAAATATCCATTCCAAATTCACATTACATTCTCATTTAGCCATGTAGTGGCTTCATTATTATTATTATTATTATTATTATTATTATTATTATTATTATTATTATTTTTATTATTATTAGCAGTAGTATTAGTTATATTATTATTATTATTATCATTATTATTATTATCATCATCATCATTATTATGATTATTATTATTTTTATTATTATTAACAGTATTATTATTATTATTATTATTATTATTATTATCATTATTATTATTATTATTAGCAGTATTATTATTATTATTATTATTATTATTATTATTATTATTATTATTATTATTATTTTTATTATTATTAGCAGTAGTATTAGTAATATTATTATTATTAT
Source organism: Palaemon carinicauda (assembly GCF_036898095.1). Classification (NCBI taxonomy): domain Eukaryota; kingdom Metazoa; phylum Arthropoda; class Malacostraca; order Decapoda; family Palaemonidae; genus Palaemon; species Palaemon carinicauda. The sequence goes on from NC_090748.1 coordinate 6,426,514, forward strand.
TATTATTATTATTATTAGGATTATTATTATTACTGGCTTCACATTTAGTATAGAACTTGAAAGTAGTTCTACAAAGACAGTTAGAAATTCATTTTAACTAGATCTCCTAAGCTTCGTGGAAAAAAAAGTGTAGTTTTAGACCCATAGTCGCGATAGACAGAGGAATAGATATATTATTTAAACAAGATAAAAGAAAGAAAATCAATGGAAGATATTCAAATTAATTAGAAAAAAAAGGAAATAATATTTACTGTGGTTGTGGGAAATTATAAAATGAATCCATAAGACTATATGGAAAGATTGGATTGGTAACGTCTCTGTCTGGTTTTTGCCAGACGGGGGTTCGAGTCCCGCTCAGACTCGTTAGTGCCATTAGTGTCTGCAACCTTACCATCCTTGTGAGCTAAGTTTGTGGGGTTTGGGGGAGCCTATAGGTCTATCTGCTGAGTCATCAGCAGCCACTGCCTGGCCCTCCCTGGGGTGGAGAGGAGGCTTGGGCGCTGATCATATGATATATGGCCAGTCTCTAGGGCATTGTCCTGATTGCTAGGGCAATGTCACTGTCCCTTGCCTCTGCCATTCATGAGCGACCTTTAAACCTTTAAAAAACCAAGAAGAATTTAGACAAATGCATAATTTGTCATGTCTGTATCTTAGATCCTTTCGCTTAAGCCCATACGATGATTTCATGATGGAGAATAGCGAAGAGCAAACTAGTTTATATCTGAGGCACACTGGTAAAATATTTTACTCCCCCCCCCAAAAAAAAAATGGTAAAATGGAAAAAAAAAAAAAAAAACAACATTTAAATCCTGGAATAAATGTTGCGAGGCATTTGCCGTTTAAAAAAAGCGGACATATTGACGTAAAGGAGTAATATTACGGTCACCAATCCGTAAAGTATAATAACAAAGTTCGGAAAAATTACGGTCTCCTATATTTTAATTAAATACGGATGAGAACAATATACTTTTACGGAGAATTTCCGATTAAGTTTTTTTTTTAAGTCCTTTCCTCAGCTACAACTGGCTGAGAAATACTTCACGTACTGCAGTCAAGAAGAAAAGACCCAGAATTCCTAAGCTTCGAGCTCATTACGTATCTGGACGCGTCTTGGAAAGACGGTCCATTTCAGCATGTGACCCGGGTTTGCCAAGTTACTAGTTACTAGTTATGGAGGGCAGCTACCCACGAGAATAGACGACTAGACGAAGGAAGGGTTAGAATATACATCAGAGAGAGAGAGAGAGAGAGAGAGAGAGAGAGAGAGAGAGAGAGAGAGAGAGAGAGAGAGCGGCAATACTGCAAGATATATATATCATGCATGGATGTTGCCTCTGATACTATTGTGAAAATAAAGTATTTTTGATTCATTATTATTTAATTTGTTTCCAAAAGGGAAAGGAATAAAGTAAGGAGTTATGAAGGAAAAAGAATAAAGCAAGGAGTTATGAAGGAAAGGGAATAAAGTAGGGAATTATAAAGGAAAAGGAGTAACGAAGAATTATAAAGGAAAAGGAAGAAAGCATTGAGTTATAAAGGAAAGGGTAAAGCAAGGAGTTATAAATGAAAAAGATTAAAGCAAAGAATTATAATGGAAAAGGATTAAAGCAAGGAATTATAAAACAAAAAGATTAAAGCAAGGAATTATAAAGAAAGGATAAAGCAAGGAGCTATAAAGGAAAAGGATTAAAGCAAGGAATTATAAAGGAAAGGGATAAAGCAGGGTTTATAAAGAAAAATTAATAAAATAAGGAATTATGATATCGATTTCTTTTCAGTCTGTTACATGATAATGATGCAATTTATTGTTTTTCATATTTTGGTATACAGAAATAAGTAATATATAAGTTGCCAGTGAAAATTCACACACTTATACCCATTTGAAATTCAGATAAAAGAGATGGGCTGAGCGTAAAGTTAATTGGAATGCCTCGAAAAGAAAAGAAAGACTGCCACACCCTCCATAGAGCGCCTAGGAGATGGTAAGGAATAGGAGGGGGAGGGGGGTGGACCTACAGCAGGTCATTGGAAAGAGCAAAGCCAACAACAGTGACAAATTCATTACACTGCTGGTCTTCAGATCATTAAAATTGAGCAGGTGTGAATTTGAAAATCCACAGATATTACCAAGTGCAACAACAATGGGTCATGATGAGAACAGAAAATATATTTTGTGGTGGCCGATGTGGTCACGTCATTGACTTGTGAAAGCCAGACTGGGGTTCGAGTCCCGCTCAAACTTGTTGGTCATCCTCCTTGTGAGCTAAGGATATATAGGGTGTTTGGGGAGCCTATAAGTCTCCTTAGCCCTAGCTTGGTTGGAGAGGGGGCCTTGGGCGCTGATCATATGTTTATGACCAGTCTCTAGAGTATTGTCCTGCTTGATAGGGCAATATCACTTGTCCCTGCCTCTGCCATTCATGAGTGGCCTTTAAACCGCATTGTTACTACTGCAGTTACCTCTGCTTGTATTAGTAGCAATATTCATAAACTTATTTAAATTACGTTAGAAGTTTCTCCTTAAACTTTGTTTCATAGTCGTGTGTTGTGTTTGCTTGGAAAGGGGCCTTCATATAAATAAGAAGGTGATCTTACATGAATTTAGATACATGGATTTGAATGCTTTATAAATGATAAGGACACTA
>NC_090748.1:6436661-6441661 GCF_036898095.1 Palaemon carinicauda
CCATAGAAAATGTCTGGGTGACCTTAGAAGCTGACGTGTACAAGTGCTGTATTCAAAGCGAATGGCGTAACGATTAATTCGATCAATTACTGGTGAAATTAGAAAAATTATATGCTTTTTTTCTAGTTCTTTAATTTGTTCTTACTTTCATGGATCGTGCGACATGGCTGACAGCCTGGCAGCTGGATTGACATTTTTCCTTTTAATCTGAACATTGTGAAACTTTGTATTCTTCTTTTGATACTGTCGTTAGGTTCTAACATGACCTTTTTTTTTTTTTTTTTTTTTTTTTTTTTTTTTTTTTTTTTTTTTTTTTTTTTTGAGGACTTAATTAAAGGCCGCTTATGAATGGCAGTGGCAAGGGACAGTAACATTGCCCTATCGAGCAGGACAATGACCTACAGACTGACCATGAATACATATGCTCAGCGCCCAAGCCCCCTCTCCACTCAAGCTAGGACCAAGGAGGGCCAGGCAATGGCTGCTGATTACTCAGCAGATAAACCTTTAGGCTCCCCCAAACCCCCCATCCTTAGCTCACAAGGATGACGAGGTTGTAGCGACCAAAGGAACTAACGAGTTTGAGCGGCACTCGAACCCCAGTCTGGCGTTCACCAGTCAGGAACGTTACCACATCGGCCACCACAACCCTTTGTCTGTATTTAGATAAAAGACAAGCTGATCGTGTTTTAGTGAACCATGGCCCTTGCAATTTGATCACAGTACACATTCACATATTCTCTTTGGCTTTCCTTTCTTTGTAAAGTTGGAACTATGCAGATATTTGACATGTTCTATACACATTATTATTATTATTATTATTATTACTTGCTAAGCTACAACCCTAGTTGGAAAAGCAGGATGCTATAATCCCAGGGGCTCCAACAGGGAAAATAGCTTAGTGAGGAAAGGAAACAAGAAAAATAAAGTATTTTAAGAAGAGCAGCAAGATTAAGATAAATATCTAATATATAAACTATACAAACTTTAACAAAACAAGAGGAATTGAAATAAGATGGAATAGTGTGCCCGAGTGTACCCTCAAGCAAGAGAACTATAACCCAAGACAGTGGAAGACCATGGTACAGAGGCTATGACACTACATTATCTTGATTGAGGTGAGGTGAGAATCCGAATGTGGCATATTTCTCTTTCATCATGTAATTTATATTTTTACATGTTACCTCAGCTTTTCAATTGATAGTGGCCTAGATAACAGCAAATTTTCTGGAGGAACTTTCCTTTCCGGAAACAAGTACCAGAATTGGCACACATACTCCGTGGTGTTTTTTCCTTTTCATGAAACTCGTCAGGCACCTAAAATTCAAGATGGCTGCCATTATTCAAGATGGCAGCCATTTTTCAAGATGGACGCAATTGAATATACAGAAATATTGCATTTTTGCAATAAAATCGCACAGACGTGTCATATTTAGATGATCTTGGTGTTATATCATACATTTTTCACTAAGTAGAATCCGAAATGATAACCATGGACTTCCTAATTAATTTCCTTGTACCAACAGAGTGGATGTCAATGCACATCTATAGTCAATTCTTTTTAGTGAGGTAGATTTGCACCGACTCGCAGGGGTGCCCTTTTCGCTCGGAAAAGCTTCCTGATCGCTGATTGGTTGGACAACATAATTCTAACCAATCAATTAGCAGGAAACTTTACCAAGCTAAAAGGGTACAGCTGCGAGTCAGTGCAAATGCGCCTCATTAAAAAAATTGAGTATATGCACACTGGATGGTCTGTTGTTAGTAAAACTCAACAAGGGGATAAATATCAGCTGAATAATTATTTAATGTACCTAATTAATTAGTTTAGTGTCCCAAATGCTAAAGCTGCACATCAGTTAGCCATTGTAGATTATTATTATTATTATTATTATTATTATTATTATTATTATTATTATTATAACTTGCTAAGCTACAACCCTAGTTGGAAAAACAGGATGCTATAAGCCCAAGGGGTCCAACAGGGAAAATAACTCAGTGAGGAAAGGAAATAAGGAAATATACTACAACAAAAGTTTAAGAATAATAACATTAAAACAAATCTATTATATATGAACTAGTTTAACGTAGATGATAAGTTATTCAGCCGTGCCTGAATAGAGAACCAAAGTCTAACGTCAGCCCAAATTACCACGTGCTGCTTCAGGCGCTCGTAGACTTAGTCCTAGGAACTGGTTCAGGCAGTCAAAGACCTAGACCTAGGGACTGGTTCAAGCATAAACATTATTCGGAAGGGTCCTCTTGTAGGATGGCTGCATAATGCAACTAATTTACTACTTTTCTGATGACAAATAATTCATAAAAATATGTTAAAAACCACTACAATTCAGATAGGAGGATAGATGTGAGAGAGGCAAGAGAGCCTGCTAGAAATAGGAATGAATGGCGAGCGATTGTGACGCAGTTCCGGCAGGCCCTGCTGCTTCCTCCGGTGCCTTAGATGACCGCGGAGGTAGCAGCAGTAGGGGATTCAGCGTTATGAAGCTTCATCTGTGGTGGATAACGGGGGAGGGTGGGCTGTGGCACCCTAGCAGTACCAGCCGAACTCGGTTGAGTCCCTTGTCAGGCTGGGGGGAACATAGAGAGGAAAGGTCCCTCTTCTCTTCTATTTGTTTGTTCTCGGCTACCCCCAAGGTGAGGGGAAGTGCCTTGGTATAAGTATGTACAATTCAGATCACATACTATCCTTTGCCTACTATACTCATATCCTGATATACCAATTGATATTTTTTACCCCCAAAAGGATCAAATTTACCCCTGGTTGAGAACCCCCTGGACTAAGGGGAGAGAGAGAGAGAGAGAGAGAGAGAGAGAGAGAGAGAGAGAGAGAGAGAGAGGGGGGGGGTTTGGGGGTTAAGCTTTCTAAGTGCTTCGGTAATGTGGAGTTGAATATACAGAAATTGTGCATTGCTTCCTCTATCGCCTATGTTTATATACATTGAAGCGATTATTCTTCATACTTATTCTTTGAACACATACTCTCATCCAGGAAAAACCTTTCAAAAGTTGTTTAGTGAATTGATCACACTCACCAATCCACCTCTAATCCCATCAGTTCCTGATTCATTTACATTCTTCAGCCTCCAAATCTTTTTTACCTTCTAAACATTCACTCGATCGAACCAAGAGGGAATTCACGTCGGTTTTAATTTCTCCACTACCTTTTTATTTTCCTTTAAATTCGTGTTCCTTTTCTCTCTTTACTATTGGCCTCTCTCTCTCTCTCTCTCTCTCTCTCTCTCTCTCTCTCTCTCTCTCGCATGATGCAGTTGTGTTGGTTCCTACATTAATCTTCAACTATATATCATTAATGTTTCGCCAAACCGTGGCGTAAGAACTCCCCGTTAAAAGGTATGCTTCAATGATTGCATTTTATCATTTTTAAAGCTTATCCCCCAATGAAAATAAGTGGACAGTGTTTTACTAACCCAGATGGAAAGGTTGAATCTTCAATGCGGCCATGGTTTGTCAGAGTGATTACAAAAGATTATACAAGTGTTCTGATGAAACTTTAAAAGAAAAGACCCCGGAATATTCTTTGCATTTTGATAGGCTCATGTCCCTTCGCATCCAAATTCTGATTGGCTCCTGTTCCTTCGAATCCAGTCACTTTTAATCATAACTTCAAGTTACAATGGGTCTTTGTTGACGGTAGGGTTTGCAGCGGGATTTTATATAGAAATAAACTAAAGGAAAATAGAATTTTCCCTTTATTCTTGTAATGATTCATACCAGTGTGTTCCCTCTTTTCTTATATGACAATATGTTAATCTAATATCTAATACTGTCGTTCAATTAGTTCGTTATGCCTGTTGTATAATATTTTTCATAATTCTGACCATCCTTTACATTCAGATCATCCTGGACAGTTCCATCCTGTTCGTAATACTAGGCATGCAGTTATTTCTAATAGTCTGGCCTTCTCCATCATGAGGCTCAATACTACAAAGTATTCTAAAAAGTTTATCCCAGCTGTGATTAAGTTGTGGAATGATCTTTGTAATCGGGTAGTTAAATCAGTTGAACTTCAAAAGTTCAAACGTGCAGCAAATATTTTTATGTTGGGCAGGCTGACCTAAGCCTTTTTATAGTTTATATATGAAAAAATTGTTTTGTGTTGTTACTGTTTTTAAGAATTTTATTTTAGTTGTTCCTTATTTCTCATATCGTTTATTTATTTCCCTATTTCCTTTCCTCAGCGGGCTATTTTCCCCTGTTGGAGCCTTTGGGCTTGTAGAATCTTGCTTTTCCAAGTAGGGTTGTAGCTTAGCTAGTAATGATGACAATAAAAATAATAATGATAATATCCAACTAGGGTTTTTAGCTTAGCTAATAATAATAATAATAATAATAATAATAATAATACATTAATAAGGATGATAATATAAATATTAATAATAATAATAATGATAATAATAATAATAATAATAATAATAATAATAATAATAATAATAATAATAATAATAATAATAATAATAATAATAATAATAAAGATACGCTTTATAATCAATATATATTATTATAAGCATCTCATCCCTTACGATACACTTCTGTCGTTCATTTCCTGTAGCTCTACTTGAATAAGGTACGCCGTATTTCGAAATAGTTCCCGGTAGCTTTGAGGCCTTTGCCATGATTTCGAAACCTGATTCCAATTAACCCCCAACGTTTTGCACAATACCTACTGATTGGTAGTTAACGATCCTTCATTTAAGGGCCAAAGGTTAGTCCCTCGATATGCGCTGAAATTTGCAGAAATGCAGTTCGTTACGGAGGGCAGTTTGCAATATATTTTATTGTAATGTCCTTGGAATATATTTTATTGTAATGTCCTTGGAATATATTTTATTGTAATGTCCTTGGAATATATTTTATTGTAATGGCCTTGGAATATATTTTATTGTAATGGCCTTGGAATATATTTTATTGTAATGTCCTTGGAATATATTTTATTGTAATGGCCTTGGAATATATTTTAT
>NC_090748.1:6451661-6454915 GCF_036898095.1 Palaemon carinicauda
ATCGAGCTTATATACTAGGACTTGCGAGCAAGAACGTTTCGAAAATTCAAACAGAATTAGGCATGAACTATCAATTTATATCAAATTTATGCAGGGAAGAGCAATTAATAAGATAACAATAAAAACTGTTAGATTGTACGAGCTTATATGAAACACGTGCGGTACAATACCGTGCAAACAGTCATCTTGTTTGGCATTGGTAAACTTGTACATTGACCTTTTAAAGAATATTCAACCTGGTTTTCCTTTCCTTGGATCATTTCTTCCCAGGTTTGTTTTGCTAAAATAGATCGCATGAATTAGCCATATTGGTGTTAACGAAGATGGAAAATGTTGAAAGTTTTCCCAAGGAAAATGTTGAAAGTTTTCCCAAGGAAAATGTTGAAAGTTTTCCCAAAGAAAATATTGAAAGTTTTCCCAAGGAAAATATTGAAAGATTTCCCAAGCAAAATGCTGAAAGGTTTCCCAAGGAAAATTTTGAAAGTTTTCCCAAGCAAAATGTTGAAAGTTTCCCAAGCAAAATGTTGAAAGTTTTCCCAAAGAAAATATTGAAAGTTTTCCCAAGGAAAATATTGAAAGATTTCCCAAGCAAAATGCTGAAAAGTTTCCCAAGGAAAATATTGAAAGATTTCCCAAGCAAAATGCTGAAAGGTTTCCCAAGGAAAATGTTGAAAGTTTTCCCAAGGAAAATGTTGAAAGTTTTCCCAAAGAAAATATTGAAAGTTTTCCCAAGGAAAATATTGAAAGATTTCCCAAGCAAAATGCTGAAAGGTTTCCCAAGGAAAATTTTGAAAGTTTTCCCAAGCAAAATGTTGAAAGTTTCCCAAGCAAAATGTTGAAAGTTTTCCCAAAGAAAATATTGAAAGTTTTCCCAAGGAAAATATTGAAAGATTTCCCAAGCAAAATGCTGAAAGGTTTCCCAAGGAAAATGTTGAAAGTTTTCCCAAGCAAAATGTTGAAAGTTTTCCCAAGGAAAATATTGAAAGTTTTCCCAAGGAAAATATTGAAAGTTTTCCCAAGCAAAATGCTGAAAGGTTTCCCAAGCAAAATGTTGAAAGTTTTCCCAAGGAAAATGTTGAAAGTTTTCCCAAGGAAAATGTTGAAAGTTTTCCCAAAGAAAATATTGAAAGTTTTCCCAAGGAAAATATTGAAAGATTTCCCAAGCAAAATGCTGAAAGGTTTCCCAAGGAAAATTTTGAAAGTTTTTCCAAGGAAAATGTTGAAAGTTTTCCCAAAGAAAATATTGAAAGTTTTCCCAAGGAAAATATTGAAAGATTTCCCAAGCAAAATGCTGAAAGGTTTCCCAAGGAAAATTTTGAAAGTTTTTCCAAGGAAAATGTTGAAAGTTTTCCCAAGGAAAATATTGAAAGATTTCCCAAGCAAAATGCTGAAAGGTTTCCCAAGGAAAATTTTGAAAGTTTTCCCAAGCAAAATGTTGAAAGTTTCCCAAGCAAAATGTTGAAAGTTTTCCCAAAGAAAATATTGAAAGTTTTCCCAAGGAAAATATTGAAAGATTTCCCAAGCAAAATGTTGAAAGTTTTCCCAAGGAAAATGTTGAAAGTTTTCCCAAAGAAAATTTTGAAAGTTTTCCCAAGCAAAATGTTGAAAGTTTCCCAAGCAAAATGTTGAAAGTTTTCCCAAAGAAAATATTGAAAGTTTTCCCAAGGAAAATGTTGAAAGTTTTCCCAAAGAAAATATTGAAAGTTTTCCCAAGGAAAATATTGAAAGATTTCCCAAGCAAAATGCTGAAAGGTTTCCCAAGGAAAATTTTGAAAGTTTTTCCAAGGAAAATGTTGAAAGTTTTCCCAAAGAAAATATTGAAAGTTTTCCCAAGGAAAATATTGAAAGATTTCCCAAGCAAAATGCTGAAAGGTTTCCCAAGGAAAATGTTGAAAGTTTTCCCAAGCAAAAGTGTTGAAAGTTTTCCCAAGGAAAATTTTGGAAGTTTTCCCAAGGAAAATGTTGAAAGTTTTTCCCAAGGAAAATTTTGGAAGTTTTCCCAAGGAAAATGTTGAAAGTTTTCCCAAGGAAAATTTTGGAAGTTTTCCCAAGGAAAATGTTGAAAGTTTTCCCAAGGAAAATTTTGGAAGTTTTCCCAAGGAAAATGTTGAAAGTTTTCCCAAGGAAAATTTTGGAAGTTTTCCCAAGGAAAATGTTGAAAGTTTTCCCAAGGAAAATTTTGGAAGTTTTCCCAAGGAAAATGTTGAAAGTTTTCCCAAGGAAAATTTTGGAAGTTTTCCCAAGGAAAATTTTGGAAGTTTTCCCAAGCAAAAGTGTTGAAAGTTTTCCCAAGGAAAATTTTGGAAGTTTTCCCAAGGAAAATGTTGAAAGTTTTCCCAAGCAAGTTGCACCACCTGACGTTTTCTACAGTAGCAACCAGTCTGAATTCTTATACCATTCATTCCTATTTATACTTCGAGATAACTTAGTGTTATCGCCTACTACGTCCTATTAACAATTGTTTTTTTATTGCCCCTCCTTATGTGGAACACGGGTTGTAAGTTCTTTTTAAAAGATTTTCGATGTAGTCCGATTGGTAACGTCTCTGCCTGGTGTTTGCAAGGCGGGGGTTCGAGTCCCGCTCAGACTCGCTAGTGCCTTTAGTGTCTGAAACCTCGTCATCGTTGTGAGCTAAGGTTGGGGGGGGGGGGTTTGAGAGAGCCTATACGTCTATCTGCTGAATCATCAGCAGCCATTGCCTAGCCTTCCCTGGTCCTAGCTTGGGTGGAGAGGCGGCTTGGGCGCTGATCATATAATGAATATATGGTTAGTCTCTAGGGCATTGCCCTGCATGCTAGGGCAATGTCACTGTCCCTTGTATATGCCATTCATGAGTGGCCTTTAAACCTAAAAACTCTTTCCGGCCAGGAAATAAAGAAAAAAATAATTGGGGTCGGAGGTATAGGTCCAATTGCTGAGTCATTAATGGCAACTTCCTTGTTTCGCCAGGTCTTAGATATGGGTATAGTGTGTAACCTTGGGCCCTTGTACAAATGGATTTTCGGTCATTGTGACATTTTACCCACGTGCAGGAACCTATCCTTTGTCCCTCCAGCTTAATGATGCTAGATGGCTATCAGTCATTCATTTCATAGTCTCAGAATCTCATTCACTACCTTTGAACCCCGAATCCATAAAAAAAAATCTTTTTGATAATATCTTTCATTGTGACTACATTTTTCAGAAAGTCTTTGATCTTTACAGCAGCCCATCAGATCTTTTATTTTATTTTGAATATTTCATTACCAATCATC
>NC_090748.1:6455415-6457915 GCF_036898095.1 Palaemon carinicauda
CGGCGGCGGACCCACGCGCAGCTTCTATCTCTTATCAAATCAATTGTTAGGCCATCTTCTCCTGCTGCTTTGCCTCTTTTCATTCATTTTGATGTTTTCTTTATTTCTACTTCTACTTTTGGTACCGGCTCAGGCGTTTAATTATTTCTATTAGCAAAGTTTTTTTTTTATCACTTATGTATAGCATTGTATAGAAATCCTCTGCAATTTTTATCACTCTGTGACGAGCCGAGAGAAGGTTGTGACTCAAAGGCAGGATGAAAGCAACTGAATAACTTTATACAGAACATCCGTTTATATATACATAAACTCCAGGCCGAAAGGGCTTAAAAGACAAAACAGGCAATTTCATGTCAACCGACATCGCACCGGTTAACAATTAACGGCGAGAAAAACAGACATGATATTTCAGGTCCTTATCAGTGCGAGGGGAGAGCGAAGATGCAAGCATAATACATACACAAAATGAAATGTCGTACTATGCACGATCGTGTGACACACAGTGGTACAACTCCATCTCTATTGTTGATAATATTTCCATTTTCATCCTTTCAGGCAAATATTTGTTTCTTTTGTGTTTCTTCAATTTTGATCAGATTGTATTTACGAATCTCTTGGATTTTTATCTATTTACAGTTTGGATATTTATACTAATTATATTTCAGCACTTTTGGATTTTACTCTCGTTTATAACCTTTTCTTTATCTTTTTATTTTTGTGTTTTCTGATAGTTTTCCTTAACCTCGTTTAGGGCCTTGTCCTGCTTGATAGGGCAATGTCACTGTCCCTTGCTTCTGCTATTAATAGCAGAAGCAAGGGACAGTGACATTGCCCTATCAAGCAGGACAAGGCCCAAGAGACTGACTAATTATATACATATGATCAGCGCCCAAGACCCTTCTCCACCCAAGCTAGGACCAAGGAGGGCCAGAGGTTGCAGCGACCAAAGGAAACAATGAGTTTGAGTGGGACTCGAACCCTAGTTCAGCGATCACCACGAAAGGACGTGACCAACAGGCCACCACAAACTGAAATTACATATAATGTAATATGAAGAGTAATGGGCCGAGAACACTACTTTGTAGAACAATAGATATTATATATCAATAGTCAATATGGTGTCCATCAACAACAGCTCTCATATATATATATATATATATATATATATATATATATATATATATATATCATTTCAGTGTGGGGATACCTTAATGAGGTTAAAGGATTTGCGTATCACCATGATTAGCAAAACTGTGCTAGTCAGGTTCACGTATACTAGGATGGGTTGTTGTGAGCGACAGACGAAAATCTCACACCATCACAAGTCTTCACTGGCTAGCGCGGTAAGGAAAACTGGCTAAAACCCAGACATGAATTGATATGTCTGAGGCTTTTGCCTTGCAATGGATTAGAAACGGCTGCATTTGTTGTGTGTGTGTGTATGTATGTATGTATGTATGTATGTATGAATGTATGTATGTATGTATGTATGTATATATATATATAATATATATATATATATTTATATATATATAATGTGTGTGTGGGTTTGGTATATATATATATATATAATATACTATATATATATAATATATATATATTATATATATACTATATATATATATATATATATATATATATGAATATACATATATATATATATATATATATATATATATATATATATATATGTGCGTGTGTGTGTAATATTACTAGCTAAGGTACAACCCTAGTTTGAAAAGCAGGATGCTATAAGCCCAAGGTCTCCAACATGGAAAATAGCTCAGTAAGAAAGTGAAATAAGGAATAATATAGAATAGCATGCTTGAGTGTACCTTCAAGCAAGAGACCGACTGTACAACTCAAGACAGTGGAAAAAAATTGGTAGAGAGGTTATGGCACTACCCAAAATAAGAGAACAATGGTTTGTCCCGCATACTACCAGTACAGACACTGTTCTTTGTAAATAGTCTGACCTATATAGACATCGAACAAAGAGTGGCTTTATAATGAAACAAAACATCAATGAATGATAAATCTATTTTTCTAATCAGCTCATCATAACAAGAAACATGGCGGACACATTATTATACTTGCTAGACTACAACCCTATTTTGAAAAGCAGGATGCTTTAAGTCCAGGGGCTCCAACAGGGAAAATAGCCCAGTGAGGAAAGGAAACTTAAGGAATAATAAAATATTTCAAGAAGAGTAACATTAAATTAAATATCTCCTATATAAACTATAAAAATTTTAACAAAACAAGAGGAAGAGAAATAAGATAGAATAGTGTGCCCGAGTGTACCCTCAAGCAAGAGAACTCTTATTTCATATCCAAAAGAATATTCGTGGATTCAAAACAACAACATAAGTACACAAGCAATATCACAAGACAACAGCAATGGCAATCATGAACATACGTATTCCAAACACAAGCAAGTACAGCAAGTTACAAATCCCTTGCCACAGCCACCTACAATCCGGGCTGATCCTTCTTAATC
>NC_090748.1:6462915-6467915 GCF_036898095.1 Palaemon carinicauda
CTTGTTTCCTTTCCTCACTGGGCTATTTTCCCTGATGGGGCCCCTGGCCTTATAGCATCTTGCTTTTCCAACTAGGTTGTAGCCTGACAGGTAATAATAATAATATCAAACCAACTTAATCAAAATTTAAAACAATAATCTCATTTGCATACACTTCAAAAAACCTAGCTTTTACTCATATTTGCTCTGTACTTTTTTTTTGTTTTTCTTGAAAAACACTTTCAAACTCTTATTTAGTCTCTGCCGTTTCTCTTTACTGTTCCTGACCTGCACATTTCAACTACAAATACTAACTATCCCAAAACTTTATTCCTACAAACAATTTTCTTCCTTGACTTCTTGCATTACTACATAAAATACCCTTGTCTCATACACACTTACAAAACAAATCACTTAATGGTTTAAAGGCCGCTCATGAATGGCAGGGGCAAGGGACAGTGAAACTGCCCTATCGAGAATGACAATGCCCTAGAGACTGACCATAATATTCATACGATCAGCGTCCCAGCCCCCTCTCTCCACCAAAGCTATGACCAAGGTGGGTCAGGCAATGGCTGCTGATAACTCAGTAGATACACCCTATACGTCTCACAAGCCTCCCATCCTTAGCTCAATAGGATGGTGAGGTTACAGAGACCTAACTAACGAGGATAAGATTTTTTTCTGCTTTCTATTTCTTTTTTATCACAATTCTTGAAACACAGAATGTCCGCTATTGTTTCACGTTAATTTTCAATATATGGTTGATGTAATAGTGTGCAGTTATTTCTTGTTTCCTTGTACATCTCGCCGTGTAATATAAAGTGTTCCAATGTTTCTTCTTCATGGCCACACATACATTTTGTATCTTTATTTTTGTATCTGCCTCTCCAATTTAGATCTAAAGTGTCTGTTCTTGCCTTTATCAACAGCTTAGTTTTTAACGTGTTATTAAACCAGTTAACTTCTTCTATTTCTTTCTTATAATGCTTATATATTCTTAGTTTATCTTCTCTTCCATTTCCGACTTCCACATTTTGGTGTCTACATTTCTTACTTTCTCTTTCAATTTTGCAATAGATGAAAAATTCTATTTCTGACAGATTTACGTCTACTATTTGCACGTATTTCTTTATTTTCTTAATAAATAAATCGTTACATTTCAGTTGCTGTTAATTGCACGACAGGGGTCTTCCCAATCGACATGAACAGCCTCTTCACAGACCTCATGGACCTTCAGAGAAAGAAGAGAGATGTTATGATCGACTCTTCCACAAACTCACACCATAACTCGACACTTTATCAGGTAATGTGAGAATTTTATATCAAACATTTTTCTAGATATAAAATTTCTCATATTTAACAAATTAGCTAGCATGTTTTTTTTTAGATGGCTAATTTGTTAATGAGAAATTTTATATATTTTTTTTCAGATAGCTGATTTGTTGAATATGAGAAATTTTATAACAAATATTTTTTTAGATAGCTAATTTGTTAAATATGAGAAATTTTATATCATATATTTTTCAAGATAGCTAATTTGTTAAAAGAATAAAATTTTATTTTCAAATATTTTTTCAGATAGCTAATTTGTTAAATATGAGAAATTTTATAACAATTATTTTTAGATGGCTAATTTGTTAAATATGAGAAACTTTATATCATATATTTTTTTATATAGCTAATTTATTAAATATGAGAAAATTATATCATATTTTTTCAGATAGCTAATTTGTTAAATATGAAAAATTTTATATCATATATTTTTCTAGATAGCTAATTTGTTAAATATGAGAAATTCTATAACAAATATATTTCTAGATAGCTAATTTGTTAAAATTCCATATAAATAATTTTTAATACTGGTAGTAATTCCAAGGTGAATAGAGCTAAATATACTGTATTGATGTTATTAAAAAATATTGTTTTACTTACTTTAGTCATAGAAATTCAAATAAGCGAAATAAACCGGTCCATAACATATTTTTCCTACATATGACGCCAAAAAGGAAAACACAAGGTACAAACAAACGAACGAAACGTATTTGAACACCCAATTGATATTAAATGGCACAAATAGAAAAGAAAACGGGATTTTTTTTTGGGGGACCTACCTTCCAAAAAAAATATTAATTATATCAAGTTGGGTTCATTATCCTTGCAGGCTGACCTTAACTACAGGTG
Organism: Palaemon carinicauda; assembly: GCF_036898095.1. Lineage (NCBI taxonomy): Eukaryota > Metazoa > Arthropoda > Malacostraca > Decapoda > Palaemonidae > Palaemon > Palaemon carinicauda. The sequence continues at coordinate 6,465,079 of NC_090748.1, forward strand.
TATAAATGACTGAGTGTAAATTACCTGCGTTAACATGAGGTGGTCACTCGTTAGGATCTCATAATGAGCTCATTACTGAGATGGTTAGTTGTAACCCCCGAGCAAATTGGGCCTGTTATTTGAAAATGGTTATTACGTCAGGCGTCAGTTCCCAGATATTTCAGAGCTTAAATTAACGAATTCATACCCGTTAAGCTATCTTTAAAGTTTTATTTTATAAATTATATATATATATATATATATATATATATATATATATAATGTATGTATATATACATATATATATATATATATATATATATATATATATATTTCTATATATATATATATACAGTATATGATAACATCTAAAATTAACATATTACGACGTTTCAATAGAGACCGGTAACTTCAAGTAACTCTTAAAAGGTTTCATTAAATTCACTATATAAATAACATGCAAAATTAACACTTTATGCGATACTGAAACAACAAAGTTGATGGTTTTATGTAGTCTGGTTCTAATAGGAAAGGTAATAAAGAGGGGAACGAAATACATGTTTTTTTTTTTTTTTTTTTTTTTTTTTTTTTTTTTTTTTTTTTTGGGGGGGGGGGGGTCCGATAACCTGATCATTTGAGTTGACAACTAAATAGTTCAAATGGCTTTCTAAAGGACAAAATTCATCAACATTCAACCCATAACTTGCAATATTATCTCATTCCTTTAGAAAACTAAAAACCATTGGTGGTTTCTGAGGAAGGGAAGAAATTTGGGTCGAATTGAACTAACCACAATGCATGGATTCAGCTAAGCAGTTGAAAAAAAAAAAAAAAAAAAAAAAAAAAAAAAAAAAAAAAAAAAAAAAAGAGACAACATGGATAAGTAGAACCAAAGAAAAGGAGTAACATTATCCAACGAAATGTAGAGTGATCTATTTGGAATGTAAGAGTGGATACAGCTATAGGCAGTTGGAAAGAGAGACAAAATGGATGAAGTAGAACAAAGAATAGGAGTAATATTGTCCAATGAAACGTCGACGAAACTAGAGTGATCTATCTGGAAAAGCGAAGTAGTCAAATTTGATAGGGAATTTCAAATCTCTGCAGAGAATCAGCAGACACTGTATTCAATATTTTTTAATTAGGCGCATTTGCCCTGACTCGCAAAGGTGCCCTTTTTAGCTCGGAAAGTTTCCTACAAGCTGATTGGTAGGACAAAATAATTCTAACCAATCAGCTAGTAGGAAACTTTTCTGAGCTAAAAGGGCAACCCTGCGAGTCGTTGCAAATGCACCTCATAAAAAAAATGGAGTATAGTACTCAATCAAGAACCAAAACAAATTGACTAGACCGGCATACGACTCAGAACGATATTAGCAAAACCTCTTAAAGCATTAACAGCATTTGTTTTATTCTAATTCATAATCATTGAAAAAGATTAGGCAGAAGTTGTCATTAGGACAATTTATGAAAGAGATTTAGTAATAAAGTACATCCAAACATAAATTACTCCTAAGTATTACGAAAGATGATATTGCTTTTAATTTAGAATAGCCTCTGTACCATGGTCTTCCACTGTCCTGGGTTAGAGTTCACTTGCTTGAGGATACACTCGAGCACACTATTCTATCTAATTTCTCTTCCTCTAGTTTTGTTAAAGTGTTTATAGTTTATATAGGAAAGATTTATTTCAATGTTATTATTATTCTTAAACTTCTTTTGTAGTTTTTTCCTTATTTCCTTCCTCACTGGGCCATTTTCCCTGTTGGGGCCCCTGAGCTAATAGCATCCGGCTTTTCCAACTAGGGCATTAGCTTAGCAAGTAATAATAATAATAATAATAATAATAATAATAATAATAATAATAATAATAATAATAATAATATATCGTGTGATTATCAGAGCGGCAAGTTTAGTTTGGTTCATAATAACAAAACAAGCAGAAACCAAGTGAGAGAGAGAGAGAGAGAGAGAGAGAGACGGAGAGAGAGCGAGAGAGAGAGAGAGAGAGAGAGAGAGAGAGAGAACATAGCCAAGTGAGGAAAGGAATTAAGGAAATAAATAAACTATATGAAAATTAATAAACAATTAAAATAGAATATTTAAGAACAATAACAAGATTAAAACAGATCTTTCATATATCAGCCTGTTCAACATAAAAACATTTGCTGCAACTTTGAACTTTTGAAGTTCTACTGATTCAACTACCCGATTAGGAAGATCATTCCACAACTTGGTAACAGCTGGAATAAAACTTCTAGAATACTGAGTAGTATTGAGCCTCATGATGGAGAAGGCCTGACTATTAGAATTAACTGCCTACCTAGTTTTACGAACAAGGTGGCACTCTCCGGGAAGATCCGAATGTAAAGGATGATCAGAAATCATGAAAAATCTTATGCAACATGCATAACGAACTAATCTAACAACGGTGACAGCGATTAATATCTAGACCAGGAATAAGAAATTTAATAGACCGTAAGTTCCTGTCCAAAAAATTAAGTTGGCAATCAGCAGCTGAAGACCAGACAGGAGAACAATACTTAAAACAAGTAGAATGAAAGAATTAAAACACTTCTTCAGAATAGATTGATCATCGAAATCTTAATATGCCAATTGTTTTTTTTTTTTTTTTTTTTTTGAGTAATTGAAGAAGACACAGACCTAATGTGTTTCTCAAAAGTAAATATTCTCTACTCTATTGTGCTCTAGCATCCATGTTGCCGTTTCTACCTCTTAAGGTGGATTTACACAAATCGAACGGTTCGTCGAACGTGGTTCAACAGACAAGCGTTTGATGTGATGTGCGAACGTGTGAACGGGATATTTGTGTTGTCGAACAGTTCGTCGAACGGTTC
>NC_090748.1:6470415-6478075 GCF_036898095.1 Palaemon carinicauda
TACTTCTCTTATTTTCCTTGTTTCATTTCCTCACTGGGCTATTTTCCCTGTTGGAACCCCTGGCCTTATAGCATCCTGCTTTTCCAACTAGGGTTGTAGCTTAGCGGGTAATAATAATGATAATAATGGATCCTAAATCTCCCTCCTCGGTATGATAACATCATTAAGTTTTGAATTTGTAACGAATGAGATAAGTTAAACAATTGATTAAATGAAAATTTAATCGTGATTCAGGATTATCTGTTACAAGAATAATACTTGTTATTTTAAGAAGACAGCCGTGCATAGAAAGAATCTTATTATTACAATTTGTCTTCAATCATGTAGTTATTATTATTATTATTATTATTATTATTATTATTATTATTAACATTATTATTATTATTATTATTATTATTATTATTATTATTATTATTATCATTATTACTTGCTAAGCTACAACCCTAGTTGGAAAATGCTAGAAACCTGAGGGCTCCAATAGGCAAAATAGCCAAGTGAGGAAAGAAATAAAGAAAGTCCAGCAGAAGTAATTAACAATTAAAATAAAATATTCTAAGAAGAGTAACGACATTTAAATAAATATTTCATATATAAACTACCAAAACTTAAAAAAAAAAATACAAGAGGAAGAGAAGAAATAATAGAGAACAGTGTGCCCGAGTGTACCCTTAAGCAAGAGAACTCTACCCCGAGACAGTGGAAGACCATGGTACAGAAGCTATGGGACTACCCAAGACTAGAGAACATTGGTTTGATTTTGGAGTAGTTAACCCCTTGAGAGAAGAAGAATTGTTTAGGAGTATTAACTCTAATAGCATAACGGTGCATCGGGACTTTCACTTGATTTGGGTCTTTAAAATAATAATAATAATAATAATAATAATAATAATAATAACGACAACAACAACAACCTTAATAATATTAATAATAATAGTAATAACAATAAAAATAATAATAATAATAATAACAACAACAACAACAAAAACACAAATAATAATAATAATAATAATAATAATAATAATAACACAAATAATGATAATAATAATAATAATAATAATTATAATGATAACGGCAACAACAACAACAATAATAATAAAAATAACAACAACAACAACAACAACAACAACAACAACACTAACAATAATATTAATAATAATAATATTTCTAAATAAAAATTCATTGTTCGAAATCACAGGCTCTCAAAAATTCACATCACTCCCGTTCGCCTCTAACAGAGACTGAAAAATTGGTGGTTTTCAAATATCTAATAACACTTTGCATGGTTGGCTGATGCTTTCACGGTTCGTGTGCCTCCTTCTTGGCAACATGCACGCTTCTCTGAACTTTGGTAGGGACTCGGTAGTCGGCATATCGGCACAGAATCAAAATCACTCTCTCTCTCTCTCTCTCTCTCTCTCTCTCTCTCTTCTCTCTCTCTCTCTCTCTCCTCTCTCTCTCTCTCTCTCTCTCTCTCTCAGGATACCAGAAAACAACAAAATCTCTCTCTCTCTCTCCTCTCTCTCCTCTCTCTCTCTCTCTCTCTCTCTCAGGATGCCAGAAAACCTCAAAATCAATCTCTCTCTCTCTCTCTCTCTCTCTCTCTCTCTCTCTCTCTCTCTCTCTCTCAGGATACCAGAAAACAACAAAATCTCTCTCTCTCTCTCTCTCTCTCTCTCTCTCTCTCTCTCTCTCTCAGGATACCAGAAAACCTCAAAATCTCTCTCTCTCTCAGGATGCCAGAAAACCTCAAAATCAATCTCTCTCTCTCTCTCTCTCTCTCTCTCTCTCTCTCTCTCTCTCTCTCTCTCTCTCTCAGGATACCAGAAAACAACAAAATCTCTCTCTCTCTCTCTCTCTCTCTCTCTCTCTCTCTCTCTCTCTCAGGATGCCAGAAAACCTCAAAATCAATCTCTCTCTCTCTCTCTCTCTCTCTCTCTCTCTCTCTCTCTCTCTCTCTCCTCTCTCTCTCTCTCTCAGGATGCCAGAAAACCTCAAAATCAATCTCAGGATGCCAGAAAACTTCAAATTCTCTCTCTCTCTCTTTCTCTCTCTCTCTCTCTCTCTCTCTCTCTCTCTCTCTCTCTCTCTCTCTCTCTGTAGCATATAAATCACCTTAAACTCACAAAAAATTTGACATAAACCAAACATAAAAATGAACCAAATGATACCATAGGTGAATTAATAAACAATTTCATCTACATCACTGTATATATCTATTAACGAAGACCATTCGTTAGATTTTAAAGAATGACCAAATAATTAAATAATCGTCATTTGTTTTGCAGAGACGAGGATCCAACTGGCGAATTATCCGAGCGGAGCAGAAAAGGGCTGGCGGTTATGGAAGGCCTAACTGGGGTCGTGTGTGAGGAGGCCTACAAACTGTGCCCTGGAAGGTATGGTTAAGCCTTTCGTGTTTCTTATCAATCGGGAGATGATTAGTAATACAATTAAACAATCACGTGATAATTGACTATAAACTTGAACAATCGCGAGATGATCAGTAATAAAATTGAACAATCACGTGATAATTAATGATAAACTTGAACAATCACGTGATAATTGATGATAAATTTGACCAATCGTGAGATGATTAGTAATACCATGCAACAATCACGTGATAATTGACTATTAACTTGAACAATCGTGAAATGATAGTAATACAATTAAACAATCACGTGATAGTTGATTATAAACTTGAACAATCGAGAGATTATTAGTAATACAATGCAACAATCACGTGATAATTGATTATAAACTTGAACAATCGCGGACGTGATTAGTAATACAATTAAACAATCACGTGATAATTGATTATAAACTTGAACAATCGCGACGTGATTAGTAATACAATTAAACAATCACGTGATAATTGATTATAAACTTGAACAATCGCCAGATGATTAGTAATACAATTAAACAATCACGTGATAATTGATTATAAACTTGAACAATCGCCAGATGATTAGTAATACAATTAAACAATCACGTGATAATTGATTATAAACTTGAACAATCGCGACGTGATTAGTAATACAATTAAACAATCACGTGATAATTGATTATAAACTTGAACAATCGCGACGTGATTAGTAATACAATTAAACAATCACGTGATAATTGATGATAAACTTGAACAATCGCCAGATGATTAGTAATACAATTAAACAATCACGTGATAATTGATTATAAACTTGAACAATCGCCAGATGATTAGTAATACAATTAAACAATCACGAGATAATTGATGAAAAACTTGAACAATCGACGAGATAATTGATGAAAAACTTGAAAAATCGAGAGGTAAATCATAATAAACTTCAACAACCCCAGATATAATTGATGATAAACTTAGACAATCCGCGAGACGATTAATAACACACTTAAAAAAAAAAAAAAAGAGATAACTGATAATAGACTTGAACAATTCCCGAGATAATTGATAATAAACTTGAACAATCCCGAGATGATTAGCAATACCATTAAACAATCACGTGACAATTGAAATAAACTTGAACAATCGCGAGACATTTGATAAACTTGAACAACTTGAACGATTGTGAGGTAACTGAGAAACTTGAACAACCGCGAGATAATTGATAATAAACTAGAACAATCGGCGAAATGATTGATAATAAACATGAACAACTCCCGAGATAATTGATAATAAACTTGAACAATCCCAAAGTAAATTTGATAATAAACTTGAACAATTGCCGAGGTAAATTTGATAATAAACTTAAAGAAGTGCCGAGGTAAATTTTGATAATAAACTTGAACAATTCCCGGGGTAACTGATATTAAACTTGAACAATCCCCGAGGTAAATTGATAATAAACTTGAGCAATTCCCGGGGTAACTGATATTAAACTTGAACAATCCCCGAGGTAAATTGATAATAAATTTGAAAAAAATCCCATAGGTTAATTTGATAATAAACTAATTTAGAACAAACCTGGGGTAACTGATATTAAACTTGAAAAATACCCGAGGTAAATTTGATAATAAACTTGAACAATCCTCGGGGTAACTAATATTAAACTTGAACAATCCCGAGATAATTGATAAAAAACTTGAACAATCACCGATTTAAATTTGATAAAAAACTTGAACAATCCCCGGGTAACTGATAATAACCTTGAACAATTCCCGAGATAAATTGATAATAAACTTGAACAATCCCCAAGGTAAATTGATAATAAACTTGAACAATCCCCAAGGTAAATTGATGATAAATTTGAACAATCCCCGAGGTAAATTGATAAAAAACTTGATCAATCCCCAAGGTAAATTGATGATAAATTTGAACAATCCCGAGGTAAATTGATAGTAAACTTGAACAATCCCCAAGGTAAATTGATAATAAACTTGAACAATCACCAAGGTAAATTGATGATAAATTTGAACAATCCCCGAGGTAAATTGATAGTAAACTTGAACAATCCCCAAGGTAAATTGATAATAAACTTGAACAATCCCCAAGGTAAATTGATGATAAATTTGAACAATCCCCGAGGTAAATTGATAGTAAACTTGAACAATCCCCAAGGTAAATTGATAATAAACTTGAACAATCCCCAAGGTAAATTGATGATAAATTTGAACAATCCCCGAGGTAAATTGATAGTAAACTTGAACAATCCCCAAGGTAAATTGATGATAAATTTGAACAATCCCCGAGGTAAATTGATAAAAAACTTGATCAATCCCCAAGGTAAATTGATGATAAATTTGAACAATCCCCGAGGTAAATTGATAGTAAACTTGAACAATCCCCCAGGTAAATTGATAATAAACTTGAACAATCACCAAGGTAAATTGATGATAAATTTGAACAATCCCCGAGGTAAATTGATAGTAAACTTGAACAATCCCCAAGGTAAATTGATAATAAACTTGAACAATCCCCAAGGTAAATTGATGATAAATTTGAACAATCCCCGAGGTAAATTGATAGTAAACTTGAACAATCCCCAAGGTAAATTGATGATAAATTTGAACAATCCCCGAGGTAAATTGATAGTAAACTTGAACAATCCCCAAGGTAAATTGATAATAAACTTGAACAATCCCCAAAGTAAATTGATGATAACTTGAACAATCCCGAGGTAAATTGATAGTAAACTTGAACAATCCCAAGGTAAATTGATGATAAATTTGAACAATCCCCAAGGTAAATTGATGATAAATTTGAACAATCCCCGAGGTAAATTGATAGTAAACTTGAACAATCCCCAAGGTAAATTGATAATAAACTTGAACAATCCCCAAGGTAAATTGATGATAAAATTTGAACAATCCCCGAGGTAAATTGATAGTAAACTTGAACAATCCCCAAGGTAAATTGATGATAAATTTGAACAATCCCCGAGGTAAATTGATAGTAAACTTGAACAATCCCCAAGGTAAATTGATGATAAATTTGAATAATCCCCGAGGTAAATTGATAGTAAACTTGAACAATCCCCGAGGTAAATTGATAATAAACTTGAACAATCCCCGAGGTAAATTGATGATAAATTTAAACAATCCCCGAGGTAAATTGATAGTAAACTTGAACAATCCCCGAGGTAAATTGATGATAAATTTGAACAATCCCCGAGGTAAATTGATGATAAACTTGAACAATCCCCGAGGTAAATTGATGATAAATTTGAACAATCCCGAGGTAAATTGATGATAAATTTGAACAATCCCCGAGGTAAATTGATAGTAAATTTGAACAATCCCCGAGGTAAATTGATGATAAATTTGAACAATCCCCGAGGTAAATTGATAGTAAACTTGAAACAATCCCCAAGGTAAATTGATGATAAATTTGAACAATCCCCGAGGTAAATTGATGGTAAACTTGAACAATCCCCAAGGTAAATTGATGATAAATTTGAACAATCCCCGAGGTAAATTGATGGTAAACTTGAACAATCCCCAAGGTAAATTGATGATAAATTTGAACAATCCCCGAGGTAAATTGATGGTAAACTTGAACAATCCCCAAGGTAAATTGATGATAAATTTGAACAATCCCCGAGGTAAATTGATAGTAAACTTGAACAATCCCCAAGGTAAATTGATGATAAATTTGAACAATCCCCGAGGTAAATTGATAGTAAACTTGAACAATCCCCGAGGTAAATTGATGATAAATTTGAACAATCCCCGAGGTAAATTGATAGTAAACTTGAACAATCCCCGAGGTAAATTGATGATAAATTTGAACAATCCCCGAGGTAAATTGATAGTAAACTTGAACAATCCCCGAGGTAAATTGAGGATAAATTTGAACAATCCCCGAGGTAAATTGATGATAAACTTGAACAATCCCCGAGGTAAATTGATGATAAATTTGAACAATCCCCGAGGTAAATTGATGATAAACTTGAACAATCCCCGAGGTAAATTGATAGTAAATTTGAACAATCCCCAAGGTAAATTGATGATAAACTTGAACAATCCCCGAGGTAAATTGATAGTAAATTTGAACAATCCCCAAGGTAAATTGATGATAAATTTGAACAATCCCCGAGGTAAATTGATAGTAAATTTGAACAATCCCCAAGGTAAATTGATGATAAATTTGAACAATCCCCGAGGGTAAATTGATAGTAAATTTGAACAATCCCCAAGGTAAATTGATGATAAATTTGAACAATCCCCGAGGTAAATTGATAGTAAACTTGAACAATCCCCAAGGTAAATTGATGATAAATTTGAACAATCCCCGAGGTAAATTGATAGTAAACTTGAACAATCCCCAAGGTAAATTGATGATAAATTTGAACAATCCCCGAGGTAAATTGATAGTAAACTTGAACAATCCCCAAGGTAAATTGATGATAAATTTGACAATCCCCGAGGTAAATTGATAGTAAACTTGAACAATCCCCGAGGTAAATTGATAATAAATTTGAACAATCCCCAAGGTAAATTGATGATAAATTTGAACAATCCCCGAGGTAAATTGATAGTAAACTTGAACAATCCCCAAGGTAAATTGATGATAAATTTGAACAATCCCCGAGGTAAATTGATAGTAAACTTGAACAATCCCCAAGGTAAATTGATGATAAATTTGAACAATCCCCGAGGTAAATTGATAGTAAACTTGAACAATCCCCAAGGTAAATTTGATTATAAACTTGAACGTACCCCCCGGGGTAATTGATAATAAACTTGAACAATCCCCGAGGTAGTTGATAGTAATCTTCAAACAATCGCCGAGATACTAAAATAATTTGGCCAAATGTGTAAAGATTATAAATAGATTCTTTTTCTAGTTTGAGAAAATTGAAATACAGTGAGGCTTTTCCACGTCGGTTAATTTATTCAAATTTATCCTTCAAAATTGATAGTGTTATTAAGCTCACGTTTTATGATTTTAAAACGACTATATCTTCTAATTTTATTGAGTTATTATATGTCAAAACCTTACTATAGTTAGTGAAAATAAATATGAAATTCTAAAGAAGAATTTTATTTTGCATCTTCAGATAATAAATATCAATGCTTCTTTTCTAATAACTATGCAGATGTTGCTAATACTCTTTATTAACGAAGTTGATTAATGTCTTGTACTTAACCAAGTAACAGCTATTTGTCTTAGAGAAAAAACAATTTCGGGATATTGAATTTAGGTGAATCATTAAGCAAATTATGGCGT
>NC_090748.1:6478575-6483575 GCF_036898095.1 Palaemon carinicauda
AGAGAGAGAGAGAGAGAGAGAGAGAGAGAGAGAGAGAGAGGAGAGAGAGAGCGAGAGAGAGAGAGAGAGAGAGAGAGAGAGAAAGAGAGAGAGAGGAAGGCAGGCTATGGAAAGAATTTGTGGTAGATTTGTAGAAATTAGAAATGTCGAGATTCGAAACGTATTGGTCCTGAGATCGAGCCCATATTCCAGATTCTGTTCCATTACATATCAATATATAGTTTTCCCTAGTAAAAAAAAAAAAAGGAAAAACATTGCAGATCAATACATAGTTTTCCTTTAGAGAGAGAGAGAGAGAGAGAGAGAGAGAGAGAGAGAGAGAGAGAGAGAGAGAGAGAGAGAGAGGAAAAAAAAATAAAAACACTTGGCTGACCAAAACAGATGTCCCTATATTAAACCTTCTGTTTGATGGCCACCATTTTTTAATCATATTTAAGAAAATTGTGACTACCTACTCTCCTCCAATAGACTGCTAGTCTTAACAAAAGATGTAAGACCAAAAATGGTTGTGATTAAAGTCTATTTATCCCTTTTTATTTTTATAATATCAGTTGTGGATGCAATTGTATTTATTTGTAATGTCAGTCGTTTCTGCAATTGTGTTTATTTCTTATTCTCATCTTTTTTAAACAATATATCTCACCATTCATGTGTAGTATTTGAAAATATTCTATGGTAAGACTTTGCATTGAATATGCCTTTAAATAAGTATCAATCATTTAGATTTTAAATTCGTAGGGTTCTTGATTGCGAATTTTACTTATGAAAAACATATCTTGTCGATTTCTACTTTAATTGCACAGAAAAATTGACTTAATCGAGAAAGTGTTTCTAGATTTTCTGTGATCAGTCTATCCTGAAGAAACTTCTAAAAGTTTCATTCTACTTTTTTTTCGAGTATTGTTCTCCTTTTTGGTCTTCAGCTGCTGATTCTCATCTTAATTTTTGGGCAAAATCTTGCAGTCTATTAAATTCCTCATTCTTGCTTTGTGTATTAATCTCTAACATCGTCGTTCAATTAGTTCTTTATGCAATACGAATAAAATCTTTCATAATTCTGAGCATCCTTTACATTCAGATCTTCCCAAAATGTACCATCCAGTAGCTTACAGTACTATAGTCAATTTTTTTTAGCGAGGCAGATTTGCACCGACTCGCAGCGGTGCCCTTTTAGCTCGGAAAAGTTTCCTGATCGCTGATTGGTTGGACAAGATAATTCTAACCAATCAGCGATCAAGAAACTTTTCCAAGTTAAAAGGGCACTGCTGCGAGTCGGTGCAAATCTGCCTCGTTAAAAAAAATGAACTATAGGTACCCAGTTATTCAGACAGTCTTGCCTTCTCCATTATATGGCTCAATACTACACTGTATTCTAGAAGTTTTATTCCAGCTGTGACCAGATTGTGGAATGATCTTGATAAACTATCAGTTGAATCTTCAGAAGTACAAACTCGTTACAGATGCTTTTATACTGATCAGGTTGACATGAGTCTCGATTCATAGTTTATATATGATGAATATATTTCAAAGTTGTTAATGATCTTAATATATTTTTATTAGTTTTTATCATTTCTCATGTATAGTTTATTCGTTATTCCTATATTTCCTTTCCTTTTTGGACCCCATGGACTAGTAGTATCTCATTATTCCAACTAGGGTTGTAGCATGGTTAGGAATAATAGGAATGACAATTATTCATGATTTGATTGTGCGATTCTCTCTCTCTCTCTTGTTTTGTATCTGTGTGCCGGTGAGTGATTACACTTTTGCGACCCTATAAATATCCTGATTTAACGCGGATAACAAAAGGCTATCGGCAATATAGCTACAAGTTTTCGTGAATAGTCAGTGATTAGTTTGAGGTCAGAGAAGTGGGATAAAACGTCGGCATAGAATAGTTATCTTGTGAATTACTAAAAATCTAATCAAGATGGCTATGTACAACACGGGCAAGGCTTGGAGAGACATCGCTGGACTCAGCAAAAATAAATTCCATGAGTTGGCGAAACAGGAGCTCGACCGTCTGATAACAGAGGTCACTAGTAACGTCAACCAATGTGACGGAAAAATATTCGCAGACATATTGAAACAATATGATCCAATAAACTGGAGCAAATCTGCGGAAAACATCAGCAAAATAATAGAAGAAATTCCAAAGAAGATCCAAGTGATAAAGAGACTTATAAAGAAAGTCTACATCAATCAACACATTCCATCAAAGAACAATAAGAAGTCCAATATGGTGAATATGCTGATTGATGCAATGGGAAAAAGAATGCCAAAATGGTGTAATACATGTAAGATATGGTATTCCATTAATAATCCTCAACAATTGATTAGAAAATGTGATGCCTGTCATGTCCCAACACACCCCCACATGTGCTGAAATACAGCAAAAAATAAGAAATAAAGACACAAAGGTATTCTGCTCAACATGCTTAGTCTGGATAGAAAATATAATTAAGTCGAGACTAAAGCTGCAAATAGTTGAAGATAAAGAAGAGGAAGAAGAAGAAACAGAAGAAGAAGAAGAAGAAAAAGAAGAAGAAGAGAACAATGAACAGGATATGTGTAAGGATGCAGAAGAAATCATTGATATAACCTATGATGCCATCCAACAACATACTTATGAAGAAATAAATTACCAGATGGAAACAAATAATAGACCCAAGAGACTCTACCCGGACATACATAATTTTAGGGAAGAGCAAGAACAAGAAAAAATAGAAAAGAAGGATATAGTCTGCAATATGCTGAAAAGAGGGAATTGCAGATTTGGCGAAAGATGCTACTACAAGCATCCAAAGATATGCCATAATTATGAAATATATGGTAAATGTGCGTATTTAGACGGATATGGAGACGAATGCAGAGATCTCCATCCAAAAATATGCAAAAACCTAAAAGAAGGAAAAGGATGCATTTACAACAAAAAATGTCGATATATGCATCCTGCAAGCATGAATGAAAGTAAGAAAACTCAGCAAACTGAAAAGAAAAATGAAAGCAAAAAAGAAACAAAAAAAGAAACAAAAAAGCAGGCCATGTATATACCGCGCTTTGAACCAAGAGCCCCAAGATATGAGGCCTTTCAACCCAAACCTGCACATTTAGAGCCCAACTACAAGAATGCATCTATAATGCCAGGTGTTGATGCAGATATGGGGACAGTTGCAGGTATACACACACAAATAAATATGAAGGCGAAAGAGCAAATATAATAGAAAAGTTTGATTTTTTAATGGCAGAATTCCGGGAATGAAGAAAAGAACATCATATCAGAACAGGAAGGAAGCATGGGAGAATCCATATTATTACCAATATTAAATAATGGGGATGAAACACAAACCATAATTAGTAATGAATGCACAGGGTTTAGTCACGAGTAACTCTAAAAGGAAAATAGAGTTCTTAGAAGAACTAACCCAAATTGAAAAAATAGATATATTAAATATAAGTGAAACATGGTATTCCCAAGAGACTGGCAGTGATGACCAGATAAAGGGTTTCCAAACTTATAGATCAGACAGAAAAAATAGGAATCAAGGGGGAACCGCAGTATATGGAAGAGACATAAATCAAGGAAAAGTATGTGAAAAATACAGCAACACAATGTGAATTGATTGCGGTAGAATTTGAATTTGAAAAACTAATGAATATTGTAGTTTACAGACCCCCAAACACTAAGGAGTTTGACATAATAATAGAAAAAATAGATGATATATGTAGAAACCATAAAGACTGGAATATACTCCTATCCGGAGATTTTAACTTTCCTTTCGTGGATTGGAAAGAACGGATAGAAGAAAGTGGTTGTATGTATACATATAAAAAAGATAGTAATAGTAGCGCAGAAGATAAGAGGCAATTTGAAAAGCTTCAAGATATGCTATTAGAACATAATATGCAACAAATAAACCACATTCCAACAAGAAAGGAAAATGTCCTAGATCTAGTATTTGTGAATGAGGTGAATTATGTTAAAGAAATAATAGTATATAACACGGGAATTTCAGACCACAATGTCATAGAATTGATAGTCCATTCCAAAGCAAGTGATCGCAGAATTAATAAAAGCACAAAACTTTGGGAAGGATATGGAAAATATAATTTTTACAGTAAGAATATAAAAATGGTCAGAAATAATGAAGAACTGAATAAAGAATGGAAAAATGTATTTGTAAGTGATAATATACAGGTAAATACGGACATACTGTACAATATACTGGAGAAAATTGTTGAAAAATATGTACCGAAAAAAAACAATAAACAAAAGACGTGCATACCAAGAGACAGAAGGATCTTATTTCATAAAATTAGAAAATGGAAGAAAAATCTTGCAAAAGAAAAAAATGTGGAAAATGAGGGAAATATAATGTAAGATAGAAAATGCAGAACAAAAGATTATACAGTCGAAAGAAAATGAAAAAAGGGACTTAGAAGAAAGGACACTTCAAAATATAAAAAGAAACCCAAAGTACTTTACTCCTATGCAAAAAAGATGAATAAAGGGAGATTAGAAATAGGCCCTCTAAGAATTGAAGGACAGCTAACGAATGAAAAAAAGGAATATGCAACATATTAGCAGAAAAATATAGAGTGAGTTCACACCAAGAATTGCGAATGAGAATAATGAAACAGAAATGAGAGAAGAAAATGTTGAATATCTAACGGATATAGATATTAATGAAGCAGATATTGTCACGGCTATAAACGAAATTAAAAATGGATCGGCAGGCCGGACCAGTTGGAGTTCCAGCGATTTTTGTTAAAAAAAAACTGCAAACACTATCGCGAAGCCGCCTTGCAATACTGCTAAGGACAAAGTGTAGATATGAGCGAGATATATGTTAAACATAAATTAGCTTATATAACCCCTATCTTCAAAAGTGGATCAAGACTAGAGGCAAGCAATCATTAGACCTGTTAGTCTAACATCACATATTATGAAAGTGTATGAGAGGGTAATAAAAAAGAAAATAATGAACCATTTGGTTAAA
>NC_090748.1:6488575-6493575 GCF_036898095.1 Palaemon carinicauda
ATATTGCCTTCTAGTAGATTTGCACTTATATTCCTCTAGGAAGTCTATGCTGGCTTTCGAAATCCCGAAACGCTTTCTCACCGCTAGGGAGAGAAAATCATGAGCTGCATGGTCCGGGTTTTCTGTAATGAAGCGCAGACAGTTGACTTCTGGACTCGCTGGGTCAGAACTGGATCTGGTAGCGGTACAAACTTCAGCTGTAGTTCCAATGCCAGGGGGAACCACACGCTGTTCGGCCACTTGTGGGCTACTATTGCCGCTACCCCCCTTGAAGGATCTCAGTTTGTTGAGGACCCTCAACAGAAGGTTGTGAGGAGGGAACAGATAAATCCTGGACCCTCTGTTCCAGTTGAGGGACATCACGTCCACTGCTTCCGCTAAGGGGTCCTCGTACGGGGACACGTACAGGGGCAACTTCTTGTTGTGTTTCGTCGCAAAGAGGTCTATCTGCAGTTCTGGGACTTGATTCAGAATGAAGGAGAATGATCCTGCGTCTAAGGACCATTCCAACTCTATCGGTGTGAACCTGGATAGAGCGTCCGCTGTCACATTGCGGACTCTTTGAAGGTGAACTGCCGACAGGTACCACTTCTTCTTTTCCGCCAATTGGAAGATGGCCAACATCACCAGGTTGAGAGGTGGTGACCTCGATCCTTGTTGATTCAAGCATTTCACAACTACCTCGCTGTCCATCACCAACCTTATGTGGATCGAGTGACGCGGGGAAACTTTCTTTAAGGTAAGGAGCACTGCCATAGCTTCTAGAAAGTTTATGTGAAAGGTCTTGAATAGCTTGGACCAAGTCCCCTGGACTTTTTTTCCGATGAGAGTGACCTCCCCATCCCTCCTTCGAGGCGTCTGAGTGAATCGTCACCGACGGGGGAGGTGGCTGAAGAAGAACCGACTTCTTTAGATGTCTGGCTTGGGACCAAGGCCTGAGAAGAGTACGTAGCCGAAGCGGAACTGGTCTTCTCAGATCTCTTCGCACGTTTGATGCATAACTTCTCCAAACTCCGGTTGCATCCTTTAGCTGTGCTCTTAGCACTGGGTCTGTCACCGAAGCAAACTGGAGAGAGCTCAGTACCCTCTCCTGTTCGCGTCTTGATATCCTTTCGGAATCTAGAAGTCTCTTGACAGAACCCGCTATCTCCTTCCTTTTCTTCGCCGGGATGGAGAAACGGTGTGACAAAAGGTCCCAGTGGATTCCCAGCCACTGGAACTTTTGAGATGGAGAAAGTCGAGACTTTTTTCTGTTGATCTTGAAACCTAGGTACTCTAGGAACTGGATCACTTGACTGGAAGCTTGCAAGCATTCTGTCTCGGATGCTGCCCCCACCAACCAGTCGTCCAGGTAGGCTACTACCTGAATTCCCTTTAGGCGTAATTGTTTGAGAGCTACGCTCGCAAGCTTCGTCAAAATCCTTGGGGCTATGATTAGCCCGAATGGCATGGCTCTGAAGGCGTATAGTCTTCGTTGTAGCCTGAACCCTAGGTAGGGGGAGAGTCGACGGTTGATTGGAATGTGCCAATAGGCGTCTGACAAGTCTATAGAGACGGAATATGCCCTCTTGGGCAGTAAGGTCCTTATGCGTTGCAGTGTTAGCATCTTGAATTTGCAATACACTATGAACTTGTTGAGTGGCGACAAGTCCAGAATGACTCTGAGCTTTTCCGAGTCTTTCTTGGGAACACAAAACAGCCTCCCTTGGAATTTGATGGACTTCACCTTTCGGATCACATTTTTCTCCAACAGTTCTTGAACGTACTCCTCCAGAACGGGGGTGGAGTGTTGGAAAACCCGAAGGCCCGGGGGTGGAGTGCTGTACCAGCTCCAGCCCAGTCCATTCTTGAGTAGGCTGTGGGCCCAGGGATCGAAGGTCCACCGATCCCGAAATTTCAGAGGTCTCCCTCCTACCGGTATCATCCCACTTGGACTGCCGTCCCGAGGTCTCGCCTCCCTGACCACGACCACCCCTGAATCCCCTTCCCCTTGAGGGGCGCCCAGACGAGCCTCTGGCTGCCCCTCTAGGCTTTGCTCGAAAGGAAGTAGACTGCCCTTCGAACGATGTGGTGAATGCCGTGGACTGTGTCGACACGGCCTGGGGTACCCACTGAAAAGTGGTCGGGGTTTGTGCCACGATCTGGGGCACTGGAGGCAATGGCAATTGCAGTTGCTGTCTAACAGGCTTGGCTGGCCGAGACGGTAGCCTAGTCCTCATAGTCTTCCTCTTTGGTTGAGGACCCTCATCCGGGGAAGACTTTCTTTTGATAGCCAGGCCCCACTTCTGGAGAAGGTTTCTATTCTCCAAGGCGGCCTTATCAATTACTTCTTTGCCCAAATCGGTAGGGAAAAGGTTTTTGCCCCAAATGTTGGAGGAGATTAGTTTCCTTGGCTCGTGCCTCACCATAGCCGAGGTGAACACGAACTCCCTACAAGCTCTCCTCGCCTTGACGAAGCCATAAAGGTCCTTCGTCACTGTGGCCAGATGAGTCTTGGCCACCACCATGAACATTTCATGGACCTTGGGGTCACTTGCCATCGTCTCAAGAGTAGTCTGAAGAGACATTGAGGCAGCCAGTCTTTCTTTTGTCTCGAACTCTCTCTGCAAGAGAAAGTCAGACAGCTTAGGGAGGTCCTCGCCGAACTGACGTCCGGCGATATCAGCCTCCAACTTCCCAACTGAGAACGTAAGATGGACGTCCTTCCAGTCTTTGTGGTCCATAGGTAGGGCCAGCGACAAGGGTTTACACTCCTCCAGGGAGGGGCAAGGCTTGTGGGCCTCGACTGCTTTTAGTACAGCCGCAAACCCTTTCTGTAAAAAGGGGAAGGCTCTAGCAGGAGAGGACACAAAGGAAGGGAGCTTCTTGCTCAATGCAGCTGCCTTTGAGTTAGAGAAGCCCCTCTCTTTCAACGAGGATGAAAGCAGAGCTTGAGCCTTAGTATGGTCCATCACTATGACCTCCTTCGGCTCTGTCTCCTCCTTTGAAGCTGGTTCCTTCCTCAGCCAGACACATGGTTTAGCATCTGAGCACAAGGGAAGGTCTTTCACATTGAACCTCTTCTGGGGCCCATGTGATTCTGCAAGGCTCTGCATCCGCAGTTCCATTGCAGCCGCCTTCTCCTGATTCTCCTTCTGCATCTGTTGGATCATTCCAACAATGGAGGAGAGGGCCTGTCCCAGCTCTACTGGGAGACCGGCCGATGTTGAGGGAATAGGCTCCGGGATCTGAACCGGAGTAGCCGACACCTCGTCGACCTCTTCCTCTACAACGTCTGGGGCTTGAACTTCACCCTGGGCTTCTGCCAGGGGGTCTTCCTTTAGACGCTCGTCCACGACAGACATCCTGTCATCTAACTGGATGTCTTGCATAGCGACCGAGACTTCAGCATCCACCTGGATCTGAACTTGGGGGATCTCCTCTTGAGGCTGCGGAATCGCTGCATCAGCTGATGCCTTAGGGAAAAGATACGCCCTCATCATCTCACTTGGAAGATAAGGGCCAGAGGTGTTCTTTTGGAAGCCCCTTACCCAGGTACGAAGCTTCTCCCTTGCTATATTCCTTGATTCCGCCGTCCTAGGGGAATCAAAGGCCTCAGTAATCAGGTTAGTGCACACAGTACATACCTGAAGGTCCCAATACTGGAGATCATCCTTGGAGACAGCGCATGCTGCGTGTCTCCTACAAAACTCATGTCCGCAGAGGTTCTTGCTGCGGACGTTGCAGAAAACACTTCCGCACTTCGGAGGGTCCTTCTGTAAAGAGAAGAAATTTCCATGAGTATCAAGTGAACTATGTATCACTGGGTATGCATAGTATAGCATAACAATTCATAAAGGAAAGACACACACTTGTGTTTCCCTCACAACCCATTGTTGCAGCCTTCCAGATAATAAAATCAAATGGTTAATCTCTTCTTGAGTAACCAATGCAAAGTTTCCAGAGGAAACAGGTGGAGCTCACACCTAAGCAATGATTTTAAAATCCTGGAAAATAGACAGGAAAGAACTCACTTTCCTATCTGTAGGGCAACAGCAAAGGACTTGTGCAAGAAAACACAAAAGTGTTAGAACACACAGTGCTGTACCAAAACCCATACTATAGTTTTCTTCTTACAGTATATGTTATACTGAAGAATACTGGTACAGTATAGGAGGTTACGTGCCGGCCGGCACACACCATAACTAGCTTTAAAGTATACTACTTAACAGCTATAAGGCGGCAGAACTCTGGTTCAAATGCATGTGCCGGCCGGCAGTGATTGCCGGCCGGCAACAGCCAATGCCGGCCGGCAATGGCTGCCGGCCGGCAACTACACAAGGTAGTACCCAGCTGCCGGCCACACTCTTGGTGACCGGCAGACAAGGGCTGACATTAGCCGGCCGGCAAAGGTACAGGACCGATGCCGGCCGGCAGCAAAAGAACCAGAGGACTACACCAGACAAATAGGATGGATGCCGGGATAAGAGTGTACACTACCTCCAAGCCCGGCAATCCGAAAGAGTGCATATAAGAAAGGGGAGAATCTAATTCAGGCTTCCTGACCAATGCCGTCTGGCTCTACAGGCAGGCATGGATGAGGGACGAAGGGAGGTCCGGGCAGCACTCAAAATATAAGACCCTTGCCGGCCGGCAAGGGGCTGAGTCAATTCCACATCCTAACCTAATCTAGGTCCAGATGTAGAACGACGTACAGTACTGTAATGGCTAGGCCATTACGGAGATAGAGGGGGAAGGGACAAAAGAGGGTCCTACCAACCTTGCTTTAGTGACGGATCCCCCGCAGCCAAGAAACTTATCTCAGCCTAAGGGAGATCCAAGGGGGGAGGCCAGCAATACTTGCCAGCTCCCAGAGCACCAAAGCAAGGAAGGTGTTGCTACTCCCAGGGAAAGAAACTTATCCTCCCCCGAGAACAGCAACAAGGACTAGTCTGGTAGATCACAAAAGAAGGAATCATATCCACAGAAACCTTCGGTAGTGACCTAAGGAGGCTAAGCCA
>NC_090748.1:6501075-6506075 GCF_036898095.1 Palaemon carinicauda
TCTCAGTCTGACTTCACATCTCACATAAATGACTTGTTTGATGTCATGAATTCAAACCAAATGATTGGAGACTTGCAAAGGCGCAGTGGATTTGGAATGCACATGGAGCAAGAAATTAATGTACTTAATATAGTGATAGACTGCGTGAGTAAAATGAAAGTCAAATCTCTAAAAACCAGGCGTATTTATAGATTTCAGAAAGGGGTGACACTTTCGTCAAAGTCACGGATTGGACTTTTCAATATGGTGAAAAAAAAATTCGGCGTTAACTATATTTTAAATCAAAGGCTGAAACAGGACTGCCTAGAACATTTCTTTGGTTGCACAAGGCAGATGAACGGTCCATATGATCATCCAAGTCCTGTAGATTTCAAGTATAGGTTGAGAACACTATTGCTTGGCAAAAATGTTAAAATCATGAGTGAAAAAACTAACTCTAATGGAAAGTTTAACAATCAGGACATGTTGACTAATATGTCAGCAAATGAAATAAAAAATCAAGCCAAAGAAAGGGAGATGGCGTTAGAAGTGTGCCTGACAAGCCTTTTGTTTAAAGATTTGGTGCCTGATTGTGAAAATTATTTTGATTTTTCAACCCAAGATGACATGCCAGTTGATGATGCAAACTTGAAAAAAATGGTCAACACAGTTATAGAAGAAGAAGCTCTAAAGTATATTGGTGGTTACATAGTTAAAATTGTTTCCATCAATTACCCTCATTTAGGCAATCAAGAAACTAGTGAACCTTCAGATAAATCGTGGATTGAATTCAAAAGTAGGAGTTATTTGCATTTTCCATCTAAAGAGTTCTTCCTACGATTAACTAAGTTAAGAGAGGTGTTTAACTCCATTCACGGGCAAAGTCTTCATGTAGGAAAAAACTGTTTTAAAACACTCGAGGAAGAACTTGAAAAGGCTTCAAGAGAACTTGAAATGGAGATTCCTGAAGAAGTGTTGAATTTTTTTTTTGCCAAGATATCTGTATTTTCCAAAATACGCTACCTCAACAACGCTTTCAGATTAAATAAAAAGTTGAAGACAAATCTGACGGAAAATAAGATAGGAAAGAAATTAAACTGAATATGTAGTATTATATTTCCCAGTTCTCTCTCTCTCTCTCTCTCTCTCTCTCTCTCTCTCTCTCTCTCTCTCTCTCTCTCTCTCTCTGTATATATATATATATATATATATATATATATATATATAAGCGGTAGTAGGTTGGCCAGGGCACCAGCCACCCGTTGAGATGCTACCGTTAGAGTGTTATTGGATCCTTTGACTAACCAGACAGTACTACATTGGATCCTTCTCTCTGGTTACGGTTTATTTTCCCATTGCCTACACATACACTAAATATTCTGGCTATTCTTTACATATTCTCCTCTGTCCTCATACACCTGACAACATTGAGATTACCAAAAAATTCATCTTTATTCAAGGGTTTAACTACTGCACTGTAATAGTTCAATGACCACTTTCCTCTTGGTAAGGGTAGAAGAGACTCTTTAGCTATGGCAAGCAGCTCTTCTAGGAGAAGGAAACTCCAAAATCAAACCATTGTCATCTAAAGTCTTGGGTAGTGCCATAGCTCCTGTAACAGGTCTTCCACTGTCTTTGGTTAGAGTTCTCTTGCTTGAGGGTACACTCGGGAACATTATTCTATCTTTTTTCTCTCTCTCTTGTTTTGTTAAAATTTTAATAGGTTATATAGGAAATATTTATTTTAATGTTACTGTTCTTAAAATATTTTAATTTTCCTTGTTTCCTTTCCTCACTGGGTTATTTTCCCTGTTTGAGCCCCTGGGCTTATAGCATCCTGCTTTTCCAACTAGGGTTGTAGCTTAGCAAGTAGTAATTATAATAATGATATGTATTTACTTGAGTAGTCATCTTCACAAGAATATTTCAACCATTTCTCCATCGAGGAAGGAAGTCTTCTGAACTTTGATTTTGTCCAATTTAGATTTTGATGATGTGAGTGCCGTGTTATAACAGATAGATACTTCTGATGGCACTAATGTAGACTATAGAATAGTAAGTGACATATAAATAGGAAAGATGATTCTGAACTTATTCATTTTTGTTAAGCTTGCCTCCCGTTTCGTTCAATAATTCATCCGTTTTCATTATATTTGCTGACTTGACAGTATTTCACTTCAACCTCACCCTCCTTGAGCGCTTTGGAAGGAGGGGGGTTTGGGGTCCCCTATAGGTATACCCATATTTAAAGGACCTTGGATCTACCTAGTGAGTCATTAGCAGCCATTGCCTGGCGCTTCCTGGTCCTAGCTTGATGGAGAGACTTTGCGCTAATCATATTTAAAGGTTTAAAGGCAGTTCATGAATGTCAGAGGCAAGGGACAGTGACATTGCCCTATCATGGAGGTCAATGCCCTAAAGACTTATGATCATATACACCTCTGCGCCCAAGCCCCCTCTCCACCCAAGCTAGAACCAAGGAGGGCCAGGCAGTGGCTGCTGATGACTCAGTAGATAGACCTATAGACTCCCCCAAAGCCCCCTTCCTTAGCTCACAATGATGGTGAGGTTGCAGTGACCAGAGGAACAAACGAGTTTGAGTGGGATTCGAACCCCAGTCTGGTGATCACTAATCAGGGACGTTAACACATCGGCCACTATAACTATGGCATTGTTCTCCTAGAGCAATGCCTCTGCCATTAATGAGCGACCTTTAAACCTATTAAAGGAGACGAATAGACGAGAAGATTCATTGTTCCAAGTTATTTAACGGAAACAACAAATCTATAGACTGTATAGTAAATGTATCCAGGAAGAAGGACACAGGAATAAATATTCTCGTGTGCTTATCATCCTACTATTACAGCAGATGACCAAACCTGTTATAGACTCCCTCAGGCCCAGACGTAAACTGGCATCAGCTGATCCTATCTGAATAAGGAAACGTGCTTAGGGTATTATGTAGATTTCGTATCATCTTCTACACTCCCATGAGCTCTGACACATGTGGAAGGATCTTACGTTTGGCTTGATGAAACCGTTTAGATTCACACGTATTGGTGATGCTGCTCTCCCAGAGGCTCTTTGGATTGGTTAATCTACGGAATAATGAGAGCCAATCACATTTGAGGAATTATATGACCTGCGGTATTGATTGGTTATCGAACGAGGTGCGGGAAGTCTATGTGCTTGGGTGATCATCAGTACATAACTGTTTCCCGATAAATCTTGCGAGATTTATTATATGACAGCGTATGTAATGGGAGGAGATTCAAGACTTGTTTTAATAGAGCTTGTGAAATAGATGTAATTATACGGCCATTATTATTATTATTATTATTATTATTATTATTATTATTATTATTATTTCGGCATGAGATCTTTAATAGAAGGTTTGCAGTTTTATTATTATTATTATTATTATTATTATTATTATTTCGGCATGAGACCTTTAATACAAGTTTTGCAGTTTTATTATTATTATTATTATTATTGCTGTTGTTATTATTATTATTATTATTGTTGTTGTTATTATTATTATTATTATTATTATTATTATTATTATTATTATTATTTTATTATTATTATTTCGGCATGAAACCTTTAATACAAGTTTTGCAGTTTTATTATTATTATTATTATTATCATTATTATTATTATTATTATTATTATTATTATTATTATTATTATTATTATTTCGGTATGAGGCTCTCTTTAATACAAGTTTCGCAGTTAATTATCATTATTATTATTATTATTATTATTATTATTATTATTATTATTTCGGCATGAGACCTTTAATACAAGTTTTGCAGTTTTATTATTATTATTATTATTGTTGTTGTTATTATTATTATTATTATTGTTGTTGTTGTTATTATTATTATTATTATTATTATTATTATTTTATTATTATTATTTCGGCATGAAACCTTCTTTAATACAAGTTTTGCAGTTTTATTATTATTATTATTATTATCATTATTATTATTATTATTATTATTATTATTATTTCGGTATGAGGCTCTCTTTAATACAAGTTTCGCAGTTAATTATCATTATTATTATTATTATTATTATTATTATTATTATTATTATTATTTTGGCATGAGACCTTCTTTAATACAAGTTTTGCTTTATTATTATTATTATTATTATTATTATTATTATTATTATCATTATTATTATTATTATTATTATTATTATTATTATCATTATTATTATTATTATTAATTCAGCATCGTCAATAGATGAGCTAATGTGATCGTTTCCGTGATTACAAAAACTGCCGTCTTTCTTGTTCGTAAGATATCAACTGAAGAATATATTAATAACGGGTATATCGCATACCTGTATGTGTTATAGATGCAGAGTATACGTTGACACACTTATACTGCTGGATATCCGTTAGCCTCTCTCTCTCTCTCTCTCTCTCTCTCTCTCTCTCTCTCTCTCTCTCTCTCTCTCTCTCTATCTGTAGTGAATTTGCTTATCCCTAGTTTTTTCAACATGCGTTGGTCAAAGACAAACTTGGGTAGACTTTAGAAAAGTTTAGCATTAAGTTGTTTAAACTTATAGACGGGAACAAATAATAATAATAATAATAATAATAATAATAATAATAATAATAATAATAATAATAATAATAATAATAATAATAATAATATTTGGCATAGAATAATGATTTTTGTTTATGCAAGTTTGGAGATTTGTGTTTTTAAACGCCACATCCTGCTGTTGACGGATTGGTGAATGCACAGTTAAAATATACCGAATGCATTTTTGTAATTATTATTATTATTATTATTATTATTATTATTATTATTATTATTATCGTTATGAATTTAGCTGAATACCGAATTATTATTATTTATTTTATTATTATTATTATTATTATTATTTTTATTATCATTATTAATAATATTATTAAGAACTTAGCTGAATACCGAATTATTATTATTATTATTATTATTATTATTATTATTATTATTATGATTATTATGAGTTTAGCTAAATACCAA
>NC_090748.1:6511075-6513575 GCF_036898095.1 Palaemon carinicauda
ACTCTCAGCTAAACCTACGATTCGCTCTGGTCTAAGCAAGATAATGACATTTATTAAAGATGGCTGTTCCCTGATGCCTCCTGCTCGACCGTGTCGGAGGCAATTATTAAGATCAAGGCCATTAGTGAAGGATTGAGAGATCTTTGCAGTAGTTCTCTTTTCTATCCGTCGTTCTTTGATCATTAATTCCAAGGCTTAACTCAAGATTAGTAATCTTATGATCAGCAGAAAAGGAATTTACGTTATAGTAATAACTGTATAACACCTAAGCGGTACAATAACAAGCATATTATTGCTAGTGATACCTTCTCTCTCTCTCTCTCTCTCTCTCTCTCTCTCTCTCTCTCTCTCTCTCTCTCTCTCTCTCCTCTCTCTCTCTCTCTCTCTCTGAGTATTACTTTATTACGTATGATACATTTATTATCTATCATGCAAATCATACTCTTTGTACATATATGGATGAACATGTGAGGAAGCTTATAAAACTATATATCTTTTTTGTCTATATATATATGTATATATATACATATATATATATATATATATATATATATATATCTATATATATTTATATATATACTTGTATATATACTGTGTGTATATATATATATATATATATATATATATATATATATATATATATATATATATATATATATAAACTAGCTAAGCTACATCCCTAGTTGGAAAAGAAGGCTGCTCTAAGCCCAAGGGCTTCAACAGGATAAAATAGCCCAGTGAGGAAAGGAAATAAAGAAATTAATAAACTGTATATGGCAGTCGTATCAAGTTAAAGAAACATTATTATTGCAGAGATCTAGGTATTGATGACCCAATAGTTTCTGTATAAAGAATATGAAGTATTTTAAGATCAGTAACAACGTTAGACTAGATATGTCATATGAACTATGAAGACAAAGACATGTCAGCCTGTTCAACATGAAAACCTTCGTTGGAAGTTTGAACTTCAGAAGTTCTACCAATTCAACTGCCCGATTGTTATTATTATTATTATTATTATTATTATTATTATTATTATTATTATTATTATTATTACTTGCTAAGCTACAACCCTAGTTGGAAAAGCAGAATGCTATATGCCCAGGGGCCCCAACAGGGAAAGTAGCCCAGTGAGGAAAGGAAACAAGGAAAAATAAAATATTTTAGGAAGAGTAACAACATTAAAATGAATATTTCCTATATAAACTATAAAAACTTTAACAAAATAAGAGGAAGAGAAATCAGTTAGAATAGTGTGCCCGAGTGTACCCTCAAACAAAAGAACTCTAACCCAAGACAATGGAAGACCATGGTACAGAGAAAGATCGTTCCACAATCTAGTCACATCTGGAATAAGATATTTAGAATACTGTGTAATGTTGAACGCTGTGATGGAGAAACAAAGACTGTTAGATCTAACTGTATAAGTAGTACTATGTACAGGATGGTACAGTTTGGGAAGATCTGAATACAAAGGATGGTCAGGATTATGAAAATCATATGCGACATGCATAAGGATCTAACTGAACGACGTTGCCAGAGATTTATGTTGAGATCATGAATAAGAAATTTATTAGACCACAAGTTTAAAGAGAAAAAATAAGATCAGAAAGGTCAGAAAGGAGAAAAATACTCAAAACAAATGCTTAAAAAATACTCTAATACTAAAAAAATACTCAAATACTCAAAAATACTTAAAGTAATTGAAGAATTAAATTCCTCATGATAGATAGACCGACAAAAATCTTAGGATTTTCTCAAAAAGCTATTATTTAATGCAATTAAAGCATAAATAGACAAATTGTATTTCTCTAAAGTAAATATGCAAGAATCACACTATTATTATGATTATTATTATTATTATTACTATTATTATTATTATTATTATTATTATTATTATTATTATTATTATTATTGTTATTATTATTATCAGGGAAAATAGCCCAGTGAGGAAAGGAAGCAAGGAAAAATAATATAGTTTAAGAACCGTAACATTTAAATAAATATTTCCTATATAAACTATGAGAACTTTAACAAAACAAGAGGAAGAGAAATGAGATAGAATAGTGTGCCCGAGTGTACCCTCAAGCAAGAGAACTCTAACCCAAGACAGTGGAAGACCATGGTACAGAGGCTATGGCAGTCGTATAAAGTTAAAGAAACATTATTATTGCAGAGATCTAGGTATTGATGACCCAATAGTTTCTGTATAAACATTCGGGCAAACTATTCTATGTTATTTCTCTTCCTCTTTTTTGTTAAAGTTTTTATAGTTTATGTAGGAGATATTTATTTTAATGTTACTGTTTTTAAAATATTTCAGTTTTCCTTGTTTCCTTTCCTCACCGGGCTATTTTCCCTGTTAGAGCCACTGGGCATATAGCATTCTGCTTTTTCCAACTAGGGTTGTAGCTTGGCAATTAATAATAATAATAATAATAATAATAATAATAATAATAATAAAAGTTTATATCAAATAACTTTCACCGAGTCAGCAGGT
>NC_090748.1:6518575-6532276 GCF_036898095.1 Palaemon carinicauda
ATTTATTTCCTTATTTCTTTTCCTCACTGGACTGATTTTCCCTGTTGGAGCCCTTTGGCTTATAGCATCCTGCTTTTCTAACTAGTGTGGTAGCTTAGCAAGTAATAATAATAATAATAATAATAATAATAATAATAATAATAATAATAATGATAATAATAATAATAATAATAGCATTAAAAGACAATTTGTGTGTATATATATATATATATATATATATATATATATATATATATATATATATGTGTGTGTGTGTGTGTGTGTGTTCACAAGGCACTAGAAAGGTTGGAAGACCTAGGCCTACATTACTGAGGGCTATGAAACGTGTAGTTGGAGATGATGAATGAAGTATTAATTTGAAAGCTCAAAATAGAGATGACTATCGAAATCTTACCGAGGCCCTTGGCGTCAATAGGCGCGGCAGGAGATGATGATGATGATGATGATGCTGATATATGTTGATATTTACAGATATATACAGATACGTGTATATATATGTATATATATATATATATATATATATGTGTGTGTGTGTGTGTGTGTGTGTGTGGGTGTGTGTTTAGTTATAAATTTATATATGTATATATAAATTATATATATATACATATATATTTATATATATACATATATATATATATGTGTGTGTGTGTTTGAGTTTAGTTATATATGTATATATATATATATATATATATATATATATATATATATATATATGTTTGTATGTACAGTATGTATATTTAGAAGATAAAAACTAATAGTAAAGCTAAATTTGTGTAAAGTGGCCATTACAAAACTCCATCCAGCTCATGGGGGACTATTTCGTTATAGTGAAATCATATTCACATTTTGTAAAGAGTATAATGAACGTAAAATAACCCAATTAAGAACATTTTTATGTGTATTTCGAGATATTTATTATAATAATAGGAAATATATTTGCTACTTCGAATAATACTAACAGTTGTTCCTTATGTTTGAAGGTGGCTCATGAGTGGCAGAGGCAAGGCACTGTGACATTGCCTAGCAATCAGGACAATGCCCTAGAGACTGACCATATGATCAGCGCCCAAGCCTCCTCTCCACCCAAGCTAGGACCAGGGAGGGCCAGGCAATAGCTGCTGATGACTCAGCAGGTAGACCTATAGGCTTCCCCAAACCCTACATCCCTAGCTTACAAGGATGGTTAGGTTTAAGACACTACAAGAAACTATAGAGCTTGAGCGGAACTCGAACACGAGTCCGGCAGATCGCCAGGCAGAGACCTTTTCAGTAGGTTACGTATAATTAAATGTATTTTTAATCAGTTGGTTGATTGTGTACTAATTTATATTTGTACTGCTAAGTTCGTTACGCTTATTTTGTGTTTAACAGTATTCCTTGTTAAAATAACAATGGCAACTTTACTTGTATTTTAAGCATATTCATGATTCCATATACGAAACTAGAGGGGGACTCAGTAGAGCACAGACCTCCGCTGCGGCAGCTTATTTCTCGACGTTTTGCTCGATCTTGACCTTGACCTTTGACCTTAACATGTATTAATTTTCGTGGATTCTCGTACACTCAAATATGAACAAAGTTTGAAGTCTCTGTGACAACGATGTCCAAACTTATGGCTGATTACGCGAATGAGACATTTTGTTTGACCGTGACCTTGACCTTTAACCTTGACCTTCCCAAATTTAATCGTTTCCAGCTTTTTACCTAACAGTTAATCCCTACAAGTTTCATTACTCTACGATTAAAATTGTGGTCAGGACAGGAAACTGTTCACAAACAAACACAAAGAGTGACCAAAACATAACCTCCTTCCAACTTCGTTGGCAAAGGTAATAACTCTTAGCAACTCATGTAAAGGCTGTAAAGTATTGATACACTCGGGCAAGCTGTTCTGTCTTGTGTCTCTTCGTCTTGTTTTGTTTAAGTTTTTATAGTTTCTATGGGAGATATTTATTTTAATGTCACTCTACATAACATTTTATTTTTCCTTGTTTCCTTTCCTCATTGGGCTATTTTCTCTGTTGGACCCCCTGGGCTTATAGCATACTGCTTCTCCAACTAGGGTTGTAGCTTAGCAAGTAATGATAATAATAATAATAATAATAATAATAATAATAACTTTCTGAATTTGTCGTTGAAAAAATAAGATATTGTCATATATGTCGTGTCCGTAATTGGCTTCTTGAGATGTCAGTAATGTAAATGAGGCATAAGTTGGTGTGTTCGATTTCAAGAAGACATTTTGATGGCGTGGATAAGTCAATTTTTCAAGATCTTGAAGAGTGACGTCATCAGTCCCGATTCAAGGACTGTGACGTCAATAACTATTTATCTTATGTTGATTATCCAGTAACGTATGTTATATTCTATGATTAATCAATACATTATATGGTTGTTGTGGCCTGATTGGTAACGTCTCTGCCTGGTGTTTGCCAGTCGGGGGCTCGAATCCCGCTCAGTCTCGTTAGTGCCATTAGTGTCTGCAATCTTACCATCCTTGTGAGCTAAGGTTGGGGGTTTGGGGGAAGCCTATAGGAGTATAGGTCTATCTGTTGATTCATCAGCAGCCATTGCCTGGCCCTCCCTGGTCATAGCTTGGGGGGTTTGGGGGAGCCTATAGGTCTATCTGTTGAGTCATCAGCAACCATTGCGTGCCCCTCCCTGGTCCTAGCTTGGGTGGAGAGGTGGCTTGGGCGCTGATCATATGTATATATGGTCAGTCTCTAGGGCATTGTACTGCTCGATAGGACAATGCCACCGTCCCTTGCCTCTGCCATTCATGAGCGGCCTTTAAATCTTTAAACCGAAGGACAGGGAAAGGTTGCGTGACCGTATTAAAGTTCAAACTTGCAGCAAATGTGATCTTAAAAAGACTGACATAATTCTCTCTCTATATTTTATATATGAAAGATCTTTTTTTATGTTCTGTACTTAGATTATTTTATTTTTTAATATTGTTATTATTCTTAAGATATTTAATTTTATTTTTTTTTATTTCTTTTCATATAGTTTATTTACCTCCTTATTTCCTTCCTTTACTGGGCTATTTTTCCCTGTTGGATCCCTTGGATTTATAGCATCCTACTTTTCCCATTAGAATTATAGCTTGCTAGTAATAGAAATTATTATTATTATTATTATTATTATTATTATTATTATTATTATATATATATATACAGTATATATATATATATATATATATATATATATATATATATATATATATATATATATATATATATATATCCAGACACTTGCTCTTTACTGTATAGAGGAGATGTAGAGTTACACGAATTGGAAATTATGTCGCATGCTTATACTCCATCATTGTATCAAGTCTATATTAAAATATTAAAAACACAAAAAATAGGAATCTCTTTCATTCAAATCTTTTTATTTATTGCCCTATAGAAACCTATAGTCCATTTCTTTTAGCGATGCATATTTGCACCGACTCGCAGCGGTGCCCTTTTAGCTCGGAAAAGTTTCCGGATCGCTGATTGGTTGGACAAGATAATTCTAACCAATCAGCGATCAGGAAACTTTTCCGAGCTAAAAGGGCACCGCCGCGAGTCGGTGTAAATATGCATCGCTAAAAGAAATGGACTATAGTGCCAGAAGGTTCAAAATTCCATAAATCAATCAAAATGTATTTTCTTTTATTATGTGATGTTTTCATTATGGTTTCGCTGTTTTGATCCTCAGCGGCTAATTCTCGTCTTGAATTACTGGACAAATACCTAAAGTATCTCAAATTCCTTGTCTTCGATCTTGATATTAATTTCAGGCATTGTTGTTCACTTAGCACATCAGCCTTCTCTTGTCCAATGAGATGTTCAGTACTTGATAGTTCTGAAGTTTGACTCACGCTGTGAGCAAAGTCAGGAATTTCTCCATAATACTGTAATTAAATCGTTGAAACTTCAGAGGTTCAAACCTAGACCTATTCAATTGTTCATTTTTTTCTCATATCGTTAATTTATTTCCTTATTTCCTTTCCTCACTGGACTATTTCTCCCTATTGTAGCCCTTGGGCGTATAGCATCTTGCTTTTGCAACTGGGGTTGTAGCTTAGCTAATAATAATAATAATAATAATAATAATAATAATAATAATAATAATAATAATAAAATGCTTTATTCTTAAGCGCTAAAATAAGTCTCGTTGCTGTTCGTCTTATGTATATTTTTTCTATTTCTCTTCAATAGTTTACTATTTATTTCTCGATTCATTTTTTCGTACTGGTCTCCTCTGACTATCGGTATGAACTCTCAACTATCTTTACAGTTCTATGGGCTAAAGTATTACTATTCACCCTCATTTCTACTTCGCGCTGAGGTTCGAATACTTGGCCAGGCAGAAAACTTATCATTAAGGGAATTTCCCTACAAGCCTGTTATCCCATGTCAGGGAAAATATGATATCAAGGTATTTGTGGCTTATTGAAAAAAAAAAAAAAGTCACGAGTCCTAGTGATAAAATTAGTATCTACCCTATATGACAAATTGCACAAACTGCCGTGTGGTAGTTAGGAAGTTTGGAAGGGTTGAATCTATGTGTGTGAATATTTATCTGAATATTTAGCCGTCTATTTTGGCTGGTATCATACAGTAGTGTGTATCTCTCTCTCTCTCTCTCTCTCTCTCTCTCTCTCTCTCTCTCTCTCTCTCTCTCTCTCTCTCTCTCTATATATATATATATATATATATATATATGCATATATATATATATATATATATATATATATATATATATATATATATATATATATATTTATATATATATGTATATGTATGTGTATATATATATATATATATATATATATATATATATATATATATATACATATATATTGTAATAAAGTGTTCTTTTTAAATAATTTGTATATATGGTTATTCAGTGAATTTGAGTTTTGTTTTAGAAGAGTTTCGTGTTTTGTCCAATTGTATTTTGGATAGTGTTGTCCTGGTTGCATATGTAAACATTAACTTAAGAGTTCGGTTGAATTTGTTACCCCCTTCCTTGATTTGTTTATTCACCTTAATTTCAAATAGTTGTTGAAAAGAATTTTTTATGCCTAGAATGGTTTCATACATACTTATACCAAGGCACTTCTCCCAATTTTGGGGGGTAGCCGACATCAACAAATGAAACAAAAACAAAAAGGGGACCTCTACTCTCTACGTTCCTCCAGCCTAACAAGGGACTCAACCGAGTTCAGCTGGTACTGCTAGGGTGCCACAGCCCACCCTCCCCCGTTATCCACCACAGATGAAGCTTCATAACGCTGAATCCCCTACTGCTGCTACCTCCGCGGTCATCTAAGGCATTGTAGGAAGCAGCAGGTATTGGTATTCTATTGTAACAAAAGTTCAAACTTGCTGCAAATGTTTTTATGTTGAACTGGCTGACATAATTCTCTTCTTATAGTTATATATGAAATATCTGTTTTGATATTGTTACTGTTTTTGAAATATTCTATTAATTGTAAATTATTTCTCATATCGTTTATTTATTTCCTTATTTCCTTTCCTCACTGGGCTATTTTTCCTATTTGGGGCCCTTGGGCTTATAGCATCTTGCTTTCCCAACTAGAGTTGTAGCTTAGCTAATAATAATAGTAATAATAATAATAATAATAATAATAATAATAATAATCAGGAAACAGGTTTTCTCAAAGATAATTTTTCAATGAAATATCACATTTAAAAAGGATTTTGGTCTTTTCTAGATACATTTAAAATATTGAAAATTGCTCCTTTTCTATATAATTAAAATTCAAAATTTTATGTTTGTATATTTTGCCGTTTTCAGTTTTTTTCCTCGTTATTCTTCATTATTATTATTATTATTATTATTATTATTATTATTATTATTAGATGGACTACAAGCCTAGTTGAAAAAGCAGGATGCTATTAACCCAAGGGCTCAAACAGGGAAAAACAGCCCAGTGAGGAAAGAAAATATGGAAATAGATAAAGTACTTGTGAAGTAATGAATAATTGATATAGAATATTTCAAGATCAGTAACAACGTTGAAATAAAAATCTCATATATAAACTATAAAGACCCTTATGTTAGCTTGTTTAACATAAAAACATTCTCTGCTAATTTGAACTTCTTAAAGTTCCACTAATTCAACTGTCTGATTAGGAATATCAATCCACAACCTGGTCACAGCTGGAATAATCCTTTAGAATGTTGTGTTGTATTGAGACTTATGATGGAGAAGACATGACTGTTAGGATTTTATATGATATTTTATTAAAATCCTATTTAGGATTTTATATATTTTATTAAAATCCTATGTAGGATTTTATATATTTTATTAAAATCCTATTTAGGATTTCATATATTTTATTAAAATCTTATTTAGGATTTCATATATTTTATTAAAATCCTATTTAGGATTTTATATATTTTATTAAAATCTTATTTAGGATTTCATATATTTTATTAAAATCCTATTTAGGATTTTATATATTTAATAAAATCCTATTTAGGATTTCATATATTTTATTAAAATCCTATTTAGGATTTCATATATTTTATTAAAATCCTATTTAGGATTTCATATAATTTATTAAAATCCTATTTAGGATTATATATTTTATTAAAATCCTATTTAGGATTTTATATAATATTTTATTAAAATCCTATTTAGGATTTTATATAATATTTTACTAAAATCCTATTTAGGATTTCATATAAAAAAATTTCTTAAAATCCTTTTTAGGATTTTTTATATTTTATTAAAATCCTATTTAGGATTTTATATATTTTATTAAAATCCTATTTAGGATTTTCTATAATATTTTATTAAAATCCTATTTAGGATTTTATATAATATTTTATTAAAATCCTATTTAGGATTTTATATATTTTTTTAAAATCCTATTTAGGATTTCATACAATATTTTATTAAAATCCTATTTAGGATTTTCTATAATATTTTATTAAAATCCTATTTAGGATTTTATATAATATTTTATTAAAATCCTATTTAGGATTTTATATATTTTTTTAAAATCCTATTTAGGATTTCATACAATATTTTATTAAAATCCTATTTAGGATTTCATACAATATTTTATTAAAATCCTATTTAGGATTTATATAATATTTTATTAAAATCCTATTTAGGATTTCATATAATATTTTATTAAAATCCTATTTAGGATTTCGTATAATATTTTGTTAAAATCCTATTTAGGATTTTATATAATATCTTATTAAAATCCTATTTAGGATTTCATATAATATTTTATTAGAATCGTATTTAGGATTTTATATAATATTTTATTAAAATCCTATTTAGGATTTTATATATTTTATTAAAATCCTATTTAGGATTTCATATAATATTTTGTTAAAATCCTATTTAGGATTTTATATAATATTTTATCAAAATCCTATTTAGGATTTTATATATTTTATTAAAATCCTATTTAGGATTTCATATATTTTATTAAAATCCTATTTAGGATTTCACATAATATTTTATTAAAATCCTATTTAGGATTTTATATAATATTTTATTAATGGGATCTAATCTCCTTCGCGCAATGGCCATGTTTAAAAATCAAGTTTGGGAATTAATTTAGTTACCGTGAAATTAATTTCGTTTCTAATTACGATCATATTTAATTGTAATTAGTGTTACCTTAAACTCTTACTTTTTGATGAATTTCATTAATATTGTGTAAAGACAACTGGAATTTATATTATTATTATTATTATTATTATTATTATTATTATTATTATTATTATTATTATTATTATTACTTGCTAAGCTACAATCCTAGTTGGAAAAGCAGGATGCTATAAGCCAGGGGGCCCCAACAGGGAAAATAGCCCAGTGAGGGAAGGAAACAAGGAAAAATAAAATATTTCAAGAAAAGCAACAACATTAATATAAATATTTTCTATAAGCTATAAAAACTTTAACAAAACAAGTGGAAGAGAAAGAAGACAGAATAGTGTGCCCGAGTGTACCCTTAAGCAAGACAGTGGAAGACCATGGTACAGAGGCTATGGCACTACCCAAGACTAGAGAACAATGGTTTGATTTTGGAGTGTCCTTCTCCTAGGAAAGCTGCTTACCATAGCTAACTTAGAAATATAGTCATTTAGAAACAGATGATTATTTGTGTGTAAAATATTTCAAGAAACATGCACAAATACTTTGCATTTTCAAAACGACGATCTTAAAAATTATTATTGTTTTGAACTTCGTATTATTTTTTAATATATTATTATTAAATACTTTGCATTTTTAAAACGACGATATTAAAAACGATTATTGTTTTGAACTTCGTATAATTTTTAAATATCATATTATTAAAATGTACTTTTAACTATGTGTAACCTATAGGTAAGTTTGTAATTCAACTAATAATTATAGTTTTAAAAAAAAATTATTATTTTTCACACTAAAAAATGTGCATTAAAAGATCGGTAAATGCCTGGTAACATTTATTCCAGTATTTTTACCGTTTTAAAAACGGATATATTAACGTAAAGGAGTAATATTACGGTCACCAACCCGTAAGAATTAATAGCAAAGTAGGGTAGAAATCACGGTCGCCTGTATTTTACTGAAATACGGTTGAGAACAATTTTTTTTTTTTTAAGATAAAATATTCTGTAATGATTGTGGTCATCCCAGTCTTTGTATTTTATATAAAGATTACTGACGATTACTCTGTTGCATTTGATGGCATTGCTGTAAAATATCACACAATACTATGGTTTTTCATTTCATATCCGACCATTAATTTCAATAAGATAAGATTGCAGTGTTCAATATTTAACAGTTTAATATCATATTCAAGGTTATATGCAATTAGTACCAGAGTTTTAAAAATGGCCATTAACTTTATAAAACATTCATGGAAGACATCTAGTTCATTGAAGTCATTTTTTCCTTTTCAATAAGTTATGACTGCAGAGTTCTATATTTAATAGTTGGATACCATATTCAAGGGTATATGCAATTAGTGCCATAGTTTAAAAAATAAATACATATTAAATACTTATAAAACATTTATGGAAGGCATCTAGTTTTTTAAGTCATTGCTTTTCTTTTCAATAAGTTATGACTAAAGAGTTCTTTATTTAATAGTTTAATATCATATTCAAGGTTGTATGCAATTAGTGCCAGAGTTTTAAAAAGTGGCCATTAACTTTATGAAACATTTGTGGAAGACATCTAGTTTATTGAAGTCATTGATTTCCTTTTCAATAAGTTACGACTGCAGAGTTCTGTATTAAACAGTTTAATATCATGTTCAAGATCATGTGCAATAAGTGCCTTAGTTTTAAAATAATACATATTAAATACTTACAAAACAATTATGGGAAACATTTAGTTTATTGAAGTAATTGTTTTCCTTTTCAAGATATGACTGCAGAGTTCTATATTTAATGGTTTAACATTATGTTCAAGGTTATATGCAATTAGTCCCATAGTTTTAAAAAAAAATCACCATCAATTTATAATACATCTATGGAAAAACATCTAGTTTATTGAAACCATTGTTTTCCTTTTCAGTAAGTTATGACTACAGAGTTCTATATTTAATAGTTTAATATAATTTTCAAGGTTATATGTAATTAGTCCCATAGTTTGATAAAAATCACCATTAACAATTTATAAAACATTTACAGAAAACATCTACTTTCTTGAGGTCATTGCTGTCCTTTTCAATAAATTATGACTGCAGATTTCTTTATTTAATAGTTTAATATCACGTTCAAGATCATGTGCAATTAGTCCTATAGTTTAAAAAAAAGTTATATCATTAACAATTTATAAAAACATTTATGGACACTATCCTTCTAGTGCCATCTCGTCAGACACGTACTTTCAAACCATCATCATTTCTTCTTCTCCAATGACTGCTTTGGACTCGCTAGATGCCCTAAGAATGCATTTGAATATCAAAGTCCTTAAGTAGGATTCCTATAGCGTCCTTAGGGCTGATTCTTCCAGGGCATCTGGTGTAGGCTATTTCACACTGCCCTGCTCCAGTCATCCCGTCGAAGTGCGAAAGTACCAAAAGTGATCCCGGGCCAAGGTCATTTGGGTTCGAGGTCAGGATGTCCTTTGGGGTTGACCTTGTATTTTGAGTGGATGTACTGTTGCTGTTGAATAGATAAAAAAAGGTTATTTATATCATGAGAATAATAATAAATGTAATTGTTTTGTCATTGGTATAGCATAAAAAGATAATTAAGCATTACGCAATATACAATATATACGGTATATATATGTATCTGTGTATATATATATATATATATATATATATATATATATATATATATATATATATATATATATATATATATTTATATATATGTGTGTGTGTGAGGGATTAAATTATATATATATATATATATATATATATATATATATATATATATATATGTGTGTGTGTGTGTGTGTGTGTGTGTGTGGGGTTATATAATATATATATATATATATATATATATATATACATATAAATGTTTAATTATATAAATATTAATGCATACTGTATATGTTCGTCTATGAACGAAAGTTGTTCACTAACACACGTTTCTTCCACACTTTAAGGTCCCACGTCATTGATACTTCTAGGTATCGAATTACCATTTACAGAAATAATCCGTATCCTTAAGCATTCACTACCTCCTTCTATTAGCGTAATTTTTCCCCCATTAGTATGGGGTAACACGGTTGCCTTCTTTTGAAGGACTCTGCTTTGGCTTTTGGTGTGGATCGTAGTCCCGACCGGCTGCCCTGCCTGACATCGCCTAGAACCCAGTAGAGTATGCTAGTGTGTTGTACCAGCCAGGGTTAATACCAGCCACCATCGCCCTTCCTCCCAGTAGTAGAGCATTCACTATCATGATATAAGTTCAATTGGTTGTAATTCGAATCGAAATACACCAATCTGTACCATAACTGCAGGCGCTGAAGTTGCTTTTTATAATTTTGTTATTAACCCAAAAGATTTTAATATCACCATCCTGAAAGTAAAGATGGGTTTATTTTGACCCTAGATGCAATCGCCTTAAATCGACAAGATTATGTTCAACTGAGTAATTATTATTATTATTATTATTATTATTATTATTAGCCAAGCTACAACCCTAGTTGGAAAAGCGAGATGCTATAAGCCCAAGGGCTCTGATAGGGAAAAATAGCCCAGTGAGGCAAGGAAATAAGGAAATAAATAAATGAGGAGAACAAATTAACAATAAATCATTCTAAAAAACAGTAACATCGTCAAAACAGATATGTCATATATAAACTATTAACAACGCCAAAACAGATATGAAACCAATTTATAAATCTTTAGGTAGCCTAATTAATATCTCTACTGTCTACTTATATATTAACCCCGAGACATGAGTTCCTTACTCTTGTTATATATACTTAACATATAAACCCATTTTCTGTATGTTTAAACCATCACCAGTTCTCTTATTTGAGGGTACACTCAGGCACACTATTCTATCGTATTTCTCTTCCTCTTGTTTTTTTTTTTAAGTTTTTATAGTTTATATATGTAAGATTTATTTTAATGTTGTTGCTGTTTTTAAAATATTTTACTTTAATTGTTCATTACTTCTCTTTTAGTTTATTTATTTCTTTATCGCCTTTTCTCACTGGGTTATTTTTCTTTGTTATAGTCCTTGGGCTTATATCAAACTGCTTTTCCAACTAGGATTGTAGCTTAGCTATTAATAACAATAATAATAATAATAATAATAATAATAATAATAATAATAATAATAATAATATTTGGCTTTCATAACGCAAACACGTTGTTCTATTTCGTGAATCTCTACAAAGAAGAGTTTCGTAAACAGCTCATATCATTTCGTATGGAGAAAGGTGCATCGTATGTGAATAAGAGCTTGTATTATTCTTATCCCCCTTCACCAATCCTTCCTCTCCTTGTTGGGATTCCTCGAAGACGCCCTACTAGCACGAATAACGGCCCCAGCGTAATGGGCCGTAATGTATTGAAGACGTGCCAGTAATACTTGAGATGCGGATAACGGCTGTATGGGATGAGCTGTATTCCAGAGGGGTGAGGGGGGGGGGTAGGTTTATGAAGTTGGAGCTTGAAGGAGGTCGTGTGTGCAGGAAGGAGATTTCAGAGTAACGCCGTAGGATTTGAGGAACTATCTTCTTTGAGGATTGTTCGGTGTATGGAAAGTGAAGGAAAAGGAATTGTAGTTAAAAGGGAGTGTTTTGGTAACCTTGCACCCTAGTCACGAGGATTGGTAAGGAATCAGTGAGGGTAATAGCAAACAATTTGATTGTCATAATTGTGTCTTAGTGAGTGAGTGTTCGTCTTCTTCTTCACGAGTGTGTTTTCTTCTTATTATTCGTCTTCTTGTTTTTCTTTTTCTTCTTCTTCTTCTTCTTCTTCGTCTTCTTCTTATTCTTCTTCTTCTTCTTCTTCTTTCCATTTCTATATGGGGTCGTTGCTTCGAGTCAGGAATTAAAAGAAGGGGAAGACAGACACACAGGCATTCGTGCAACCAATGTTAGAGCAGTCTACTAACTCGAGCCGGGTACGAATCATGGAATTCACATAAAGCGAGTTAATCAACTCCCATTCTAATATCGAGATTGTTTTTAGATAGATATAGCTTCGGAAGCTGGGAAAATATAGTTTAATTAGCTTGAAAGCATTGAACCTCATACGGAAAATTATTAAAAAAAGTAAAAAAGAAAGGTTGTTAAAAAGAAGAGTAAAATTTAAAAGACATAAAAAATATGTAGAATATTTTAAAAGCGAGCCTTACATTGAAGATAAAGTTATATAAATAACCAAATGAATATGCTTATAACGAAATCCAAATAAAATATCAGTGTTGATAAGGGAAATTATTGTATGTGAAACTAAGTATATAAATAAAAATGGGGAAAAAATAGGATGTTATACATAGAATATCACGATAAAAGTATAACAGAACAGGAAATAAAGGAGTGTTATTTCCTATGTTAGTAAAACGGATGACGTCAGAGGACATTCCCGATATTATTATTATTATTATTATTATTATTATTATTATTATTATTATTATTATTATAATAATTGTTATTATCATCATTATTATCATCATTATTATTATGGATATTATTAATTATTATTATTATTATTGATATTTTATTGTTAATATTATCGTCATCATCATCATCATCATCATCATTATTATTATTATTATTATTATCATTATTATTATTATGTAATTATTATTATTATTATTATTATTTATTATTATTATTATTATTATTATTATTATTATTATTATTATTACTAGCTAACCTACAACCCTAGTTGGAAACGCGGGATGCTATAAGCCCAAGGGCTCCTATAGTGAAATATAGCCCAGTGAGGAAAGGAAATAAATAAACAATATAAGAATTAACGAACAATTAAGATAAACTATTTTAAAAACATTAACAACATTAAAACAGATACTCCATATAAACTATAAAAAGACTTATGTACGCCTGTTCAACATAAAAATATTTGCTGCGAGTTTGAACATTTGAATAATACAAAGGTCAAAGGTCAACACTGATGTCGCATTGATTTGAGGATACTCTCATTAAACTGTAAAAATCAGAAAAATAATTTTTAATTTTGACTTACATCACGTTTATATCAATGTTTTACTTCTAGTTTTACTTCT
>NC_090748.1:6535276-6547776 GCF_036898095.1 Palaemon carinicauda
AGCGACGAGCTATTAATGGCAACCTGGATTCTATGCTTAATTGACTTAGTATTCCGTTTCATTCTTGTTTTGTACGACTCCCAGGAATGTGGATTTAGCTTATCCGGTTTAACCTTGCTTATCTCTTCATTGATTACAGTTTACGTGTTTAATTCAGTTACAGATTTTTGTTTATTTAGTGACTTCTTTCTAAACTATTTATATTTATATATATATATATATATATATATATATATATATATATATATATATATATATATATTCTGTTATGAAAATATACACAATAGATGTTAGTACTATTACACTTCTGATTTTTATTTTCCTGTTGTATGCTCAGACATACATATGTATATAATTGTGTGTATATATATATATATATATATATATATATATATATACTGTATATACATATGTGTGTATGTATATATTTAAACACATGACATGTGGTTTGGCCTAGAAAACAAGCTTGTTGCATATGCAGATGATGCTACTCTCTTTGCATCAATTCCATCCCCTGAATGTAGATCTGGGGTTGGTGAATCCCTTAATAGAGATTTAGCTAAAATTAGTGCATGGTGCAAATTATGGGGTATGAAGTTGAATCCTAACAAAACTCAAAGTATGATTGTAAGTAGGTCAAGGACGGTGGCTCCTCAACATCCGGATCTCAGTATTGATAATGTTTCTTTAAATTTGTATGACTCTTTTAAAATTTTATGTGTGATTCTCTACAGCAAATTTACTTTTGAGAAACACATTATGTCTGTGTCTTCTTAAATTGCACAAAAATTAGGCTTATTAAGAAAGTCTTACAAGATTTTCGGTGATCAATCTATTCTGAAGAAGTGTTTTAATTCTTTCATTCTATCTTATTTTGAGTATTGTTCTCCTGTCTGGTGTTCAGCTGCTGATTCTCATCTTCATTTGTTGGACAGAAACTTACGGTCTATTAAATTTCTTATTCCTGATCTAGATATTAATCTCTGGCACCGTCGTTCAATTAGTTCATTATGCATATTGCATAAGATTTGTTATGATTCTGACCATCCTTTACATTCAGATCTTCCCGGATATTTCCATCCTGTTCGTAATACTAGGCAGGCAGTTAATTCTAATAGCCAGGCCTTCTCCACCATGAGGCTCAATACTACACAGTATTCTAGAAGTTTTATTCCAGCTGTTACCAAGTTGTGGAATGAACTTCCTAATCGGGTAGTTGAATCAGTAGAACTTCAAAAGTTCAAAGTTGGAGCAAATGTTTTTATGTTGACCAGGCTGACATGAGTCTTTTTATAGTTTATATATGACATATCTGTTTTTGACGTTTAATATTATATATAGGACATATCTGTTTTGACGTTGTTACTGTTTTTAGAATGGTTTATTGTTAATTTATTCTCATCATTTATTTATTTCCTTATTTCCTTTCCTCACTGGACTGTTTTTCCCTATTTCTAGCCCTTGGGCTTATAGCATCTTGCTTTTCCAACTAGGGTTGTAGCTTGGCTGGTAATAATAAGAATAATAATACATATATACTGTATATGTATATATGTACATATGTATGTATATATATATATATATATATATATATATATATATATATATATATATATATATAACATCTACGCCTATTAACGCAAAGGGCCAAGGATAGATTAACCATTCGTCTCTATCTTGAGCTTCCAAAACAACACTTCTCCATGCATCAACTCCCACTTCACGCTTCACAGTCCTCGGCCATGTAGGCCTGGGTTTTCCATCTATTCTAGTGCCTTTTGGAGCCCAGTTAAAAGTTTGGTGAACAAATCTCTCTTGGGGAGTGCGAAGAGCATGCCCAAACCATCTCCATCTGCCCCCACCACGATCTCACCCACAGAGGGCACTCGAGTAATCTCTCCTATAATTTCGTTTCTGATCCTGTCCCGCCATTTAACTCCCAATGATCTTCTGAGGGCCTTGTTCTCAGATCTACATAATCTGTTGGACACCGTTTCACTATCACACCACGACCCATGTCCATACAGTAATATATATGTATGTATGTATATATATATATATATATATATATATATATATATATACATATATATGGAGGTAGATGGAGAAAGCAGGCCAGAAACATCGACCTCACATAGAAGTGGGAAAAGATGCAGACAAAGAAGAGGAAGATATATATATATATATATATATATATATATATATATATATATATATATACTGTATATATATAATACTGTATAGGTATGTATATATATAGATATATATATATATGTATATATATGTATATATATATATAATACTGTATATGTATGTATATGTATATATATGTATAT
This sequence comes from Palaemon carinicauda, assembly GCF_036898095.1. Classification (NCBI taxonomy): domain Eukaryota; kingdom Metazoa; phylum Arthropoda; class Malacostraca; order Decapoda; family Palaemonidae; genus Palaemon; species Palaemon carinicauda. The sequence goes on from NC_090748.1 coordinate 6,537,613, forward strand.
ATATACATATATATATATATATATATATATATATATATATATATATATATGTATATATATATATATTATATATATACTGTATATGTATATGTATATATAGATAGATATATATACATAATGTGTGTGTGTGTGTGTGTGTGTAGTTAGTCTTGTTCCCTGGGGTCTTAGCGGTTAAGCCCTTTCTTCATCTGTATCCGAGTGAATCCCTAAAAAGAAATGAACATTAAAGTTCTGTCAACCTCAACAGTAAATTGTGTGTCTGGTACTTAATGTCCTGAATTGGGTAGCCTTATCTCTACATACTTTACATTCAGCAAGTATTCATAGGGTGTGATTATGCTGCTGGCACCAGCCACCCGTTGAGATACCATCGCTTGAGGTTTATTGGGTCCTTTGACTGACCAGACAGTACTACATTGGATCCTTCTCTCTGGTTACGCTTCATTTTCCTTAAGCCTACACATACACCGAATAGTCTGGCCTATTCTTTACAGATTCTCCTCTGTCCTCATACACATGACAACACTGAGATTACCAAACAGTTAGTTCTCCACCCAAGGGGTTAACTACAGCACTAATTCTTCAGTGGCTACGTTCCTCTTGGTAAGGGTAGAAGAGACTCTTTAGTTATGGTAAGCAGCTCTTCTGGGAGAAGGACACGCCAAAATCAAACCATTGTTCTCTAAAGTTTTGGGTAGTGCCATAGCCTCTGTACCATGGTCTTCCACAGTCTTGGGTTAGAGTTCTCTTGCATGAGGGTACACTCGGGCACACTATTTTATGTTTCCTTATTTCCTTGTCTCACTAGACTATTTTCCCCTGTTGGAACCGTTGGGCTTATAGCATCCTTGCCTTTCCAACTAGGGTCATAGCTTAGCAAGTAATAATAATAATAATAATGATAATAATAATAATAATAATAATAATAATAATAATAATATTTTTTTTAATTAGGTGAATACCCATTTTAAGTACTGACCAAAAACAACATTACCTTCATGTAATTCCTCTATTTCATCCATCGGATCCTCCAATGCAGTCCGTGCTGCAGTTTCTAGTTCACAGAGTATCCTGACGGTGCAGGGTAGATCATCAACTAGCGCCTGAAAGAAATGATTGCAGATAAAACATTTGATTTTGGGATTTTGACCGAATTTTTAATATACAATTTTTCACAAACATGTATGTATGTTTATGCGTATTTATTTTCAAATATAGTAAGCCAAGATGGACAAAACATAACATTAACAAAAGTTTACTTTTGGAACTTTTAATTTATCTAGTTTTTGCGCAAAAAGCTTTCTATAGACACATAAAGGAGCTTGAGAAGAAATAAAATAAAAAATTTTTTGGTCAGTGTTTATTTTCAAAATCAGAACTTACGTCAGTTGTCGTGAAAATATATATTATGCTTATTCTAAAGAGACTGGCGAGAAAGATTGATGAAAAGTTGAGAGATGAACAAACGGGATTTTAAAAAAAGTGTAGTTGTACGGACCAAGTTTTTAAGACATGTTGTACAGCTATTTGTAGAATATGTGTAGAAATCCACTTTTGATGACATTTGTGGACTATGAAAAAGCCTTTGATAGTGTGCGCCGGCCATTTTTGTGGTGAGTCATGCATCATTATGGAGTTCCTCTTAAATATGTAAATTTTATTAAGTTCATGAGCATAGCAAGTGCATAGAACGACACTTGATGAAAATTGGAAAGGAATGCAATAAAGGAGTATTTATATATTACCATGAAGAGACTCTTTGATGCTCTATAAAAATAAATCTTAATTTGTATTGATTGGAGGGAAGATGAAGCTGATAATTGTTCTGTAGTCTTGGGTAGTGCCATAGCCTCTGTACCATGGGCTCCCACTGTCTCGGGGCTGAGTTCTTTTGCTTGAGGGTACACTTTTCTATCTTATTTTTCTTCCAATTTTTTTTTTTTTTTTTGTGTGGTTTTTATATGAACGTGCTATTTTAATGTTCCTGATATAATATTTTATTTTGTACATTACTTATATTGTAGTTTATTTCCTTTCTTCACTGGGCTATTTTTTCTTGTTGGAGCGTTTGGGCTTATAGCATCCTGCTTTTCCAACTAGTGTTGTAGCCTAGCAAGTAATAATAATAATAATAATAATAATAATAATAATAATAATAATAAAAGGTATAGAATTATCTGTATGTATAAAAAAGATTTCTAAAAACCGTCATTAAGAAGTTTGACGAAGTTTCACATCCAGTTCCATCGTTTCTGACATGTGGCACCAAATTATTGACATGAACTTACTCCATTTTCCATGATATAACCTTATATTGTTTTGTGGCAGATTGAATATTTACAGCATCTTAGCTCTTGCCAAATACTTTTTTTTCCTTTTTCATCAGTGAGCCTCTCTTCAATATAAGGAAATGCCCTCCTAAATCTCAATGAAGTCACTGGCAGCAGGGTGACGGATTGGGTTTAAGGCTATAGACTATTGTCTATTCGGCTTCTATTCTCGAAGCCTGGCGGTTGATCTTACTGGAAGCGGTTTGGACCTGTAGGGCTCACTTGCCTTAGTTAGATGGGCACTGCGCATCACAAGGAACTGGCTATCCTTTGATGTATCTAGCCAATGAATCCTCTATGGATTTAGTCAGTCCATGAGACGATGGGTGAAATCTAACTGAGGCCCTTTGCGTCAATAGACGTAGGAGGAAATGGTGGTGATGGTGAGCCTCTTTTAACCATAGAAAGATGTTATACGTCCCTGACTGGTGATCGTCAGATTGGGGTTCGAGTTCTGCTCAAATTCGTTAGTTCCTTTGGTCGCTGCAACCTCATCATCCTTGTGAGCTAAGGATTGGAGGTTTGGGGGAGCATATAGGCCTTTCTGCTGAGTCACCAGCAGACATTGCCTGCCCCTCCCTGGTTCTAGTTTGGGTGGATAGGAAGCTTGGACGCTGATCATATGTATATATGGTCAGTCTCTAGGGAATTGTCCTGCTTGATAGCGCAATGTTGCTGTCCCTTGCCCCTGCCATTTATGTGTGGCCATTAAAACCTTCAAAACTTCTGAGTCTTATTGGTTAAAATGTAAATAACGAAATGCCGAGGGAAAAATTTTTTATGTAATGATAATCTTTAAAATAACTAATGCTTTTTAATGTTAAAATTTCATATTTATAAATCTATAGGACAGTTAAAATTAAATATATTTTGTTCCCATAATTTGTACCGAATTATAATGTCATTTTTGCTCTGTTTTAACACGGTAACTTCATCATACCAAACACAAATTCCGTGCTGAAATTGGCAAATGGTTTTTGCATACTTAAAAAAAATTAATGTTTGGCGGACGACAACGTATCCACGTCGCCTATAATACTCGCACATGAAATTCTTTTATATACTTTGATGGTGATCCCTGCACTCAAGGATAATCCACTTATGGAGCCATGGAGCTACAATTTTTGTTTTTATTTTTAGTATTTTTATTCTCAACGCAACGATGTATATTTGGATATGTTGCCCAGAACGTTTTAAAATAATTTATTTAATTGTTTGCTTTTAAAATAACAGTAATACCATTATTATTATCATTATTATTATTATTATTATTATTATTTTAATTCTTATTATTATTATTATTATTTTAATTCTTATTATTATTATTATTATTTTAATTCTTATTATTATTATTATTATTATTATTATTATTATTATTATTATTATTATTATTATTACTATTATGATAATTATTATTATTATTATTACTATTATTATTATTATTATTATTATTATTATTATTATTATTATTGTAATTATTATTATTATTATTATTATGGCTTTTGTGTGTCGAGATGTTTACGTAAACATTTAAAGTATAACACAATTGCCTAAATCTATTTTCATGTAATGGATCATCAGTTATCTCAATATTATAAGACGGGATAGTCGTTCATGTATTTTTTTTTTTAGTGTGTAAGCACGATATTTTACAGAAATGAAATCCCCGTCTAGACCAGCTGTCGTCCAATCCGGGCTCATCTCTCTTATATTACAGTCCTTTTTTTTTTCAAAGTCTATAGTTACGACACGTTTGATTAAATTTTCAGATTAATTTTCAGATAGATCCATTCTTTTCTCATATTTTTTTTCTTTTAAACTAGTTTTTCGTATAATCTTAAATAGCCATTCTACTAAACGATAGTTGAGTTCTCTTACTTGAGGGTACACTCGGGCACACTATTCTATCTTATTTCTCTTCCTCTTGTTTTGTTAAAGTGTTTTTAGTTTATATAGGAAATATTTATTTTAATGTTGTTACTCTTCTTGAAATATTTTATTTTTCCTTACTTCATTTCCTCACTGCGCTATTTTCCTTGTTGGAGACCCTGGGCATATAGCATCCTGCTTTTCCAAGTAGGGTTGTAGCTTAGCAAGTAATAATAATAATAATAATAATAATAATAATAATAATAATAATAATAATAACATGACAAACTGTACATTGGCACTACTAGTGACTTACTCTCAGTCTTGTACCCCATGACTATAAGGGTGATTTTCCTCTTACTTATTCGACTCTCCCTTTATGGCTTTCCGGGTCTCAATTACTTCCTTTCTGCCAAAGGATAAATATTGGTCATACACCCAAAGGACACCTAATTAACTTGGGATTTTTCCATTTGCTTGGGCAGCTCGTTCAGGGAGAAAATAAGAAGGAAAGGAAAATATTTATTTTTCTCTAGATCGTTTATACTTTTTTTTTTTTTTTTTTTTTTTTTTTTAGCAATGTCAGCTTTGATTTTAATGAGTAAATATGGAAGTTGTGAATATTCTCGTTAGATGTTTCAGGAATTTTATGTTGTTTACAGTTGACCTTTCCATGAATAGTGTCTGATTCTCTAATAGAAGAAAATGTTAAAATTTGAGAAAAAAAAAAAACCTTACTTGTTGAATATGGTTCAAATAATAGGCTTTAACGTCAAAGAAAGGTGCTGTGTGGTGGCCCATTGGAAACGTCTCTGCCTGGCAATCTGCCAGACTGGGATTCCAGTCCTTCTCAGGTCGATAGTTTCTTGTAGTGTCTACACCTCACTATCTCTGTAGGCTAAGGATTGAAGTTTCGAGGAAGGGGAGCATATGGCCTACCTGCTGAATCATCAGCAGCCATTACCTGGACCTCCCTGGTCCTAGCTTGAGTGAAGAGGTCGCTAGGGCGCTGATCTTATGTAAATATGGTCACTCTCTAGGGCAGTACTCCCCAAACAAATTTCTCCCTGGGGGGGGGGGGGGGGGGATTTGAAGCTTCCCGGGGGGAAATAATTACACTACCAACTAACTAAAGCAAGCGGAAAATGTCTTCATAGTACGTTCGACAATATGTTATTAGCCATTCAATTGTGATATGATCATATCAGTTCTCACTGACATGATATTCAGGGTGGAAAATTGGGGTGCCATGCCCATTTCTGAGGCAGGCGAGTGGGCATGAGGGGTGGGCGGGGCATGAAGGGGGAAATCTGGATGGTTGAACTGGGCGCAGGGGGGAAATGACAGAAAAAAAAAGTTTGGGAACCACTGCTCTAGGGCATTGCTGCTAGGTCATTGTCACTGTGCCTTTCCTCTGCTATTCATGAGTGGCCTTTGAGAAATGCATCGCTTTCAACGTTGTTAAGGAGCCTAATATACTTTGATTCTCGTTCTACGTGACATTTGGGCCAGTTTCAGGGACCAGAGAGGTCATTCAGAACTGTCATGAAATATGATTCAATCAATGAGCATTTTAAACAATAGATTATTATTAGATTAATGCTTTTGAACTCATCAAATGCGGTAGATGACAGACCACACAGAACAGAAAGGTAAACTTGCAGCAGATGATTTTATGTTGAATAGGGTGACATAAGTCTCGCTTCATATTTATTTAATTATTGTTACTGATCGTCAAATATCTTATATTTATTACTTCACATATAGTTCATTTATTTCCTTATTCCCTTTCCTCACAGATATTTATGCCTGTTGGAGCCCTTGGGCTTGTAGCATCCTGCTTTCCCAACGAGGGTTGTAGCTTAGCTATTAATACGAGTAATAATAATGATAACAACAGGAAGTCAATGTGTGTGCGCCTGCGCGTGCGATAGAGATGGTTGGCTCTTTGTACGTAGGCCTATAAAGCAGGTTTGAAAGTTCTTGATCCAGTTGCAAATGCGTCGTTGATTCAGCGGTTGTAATGCGCCGTGTTGCATAGACATCTCTCTCTCTCTCTCTCTCTCTCTCTCTCTCTCTCTCTCTCTCTCTCTCTCTCTCTCTCTCCTGGCACTGAAGAAAATTGGCCCAACTAATCACTTAAATTCCCTTTCATGTGAAGAAAGCAAAATTCTTTCTCTTACGACTCAAAAATATATTTCTGTCTAATGAGTTGGATATGATTTTGTTTGGAAGATCCAAAGCGAGTAGTTTTAATGTTAATACAGCATATATTGAAATGATTTTAACCATATATGTGTTTGGATGTATTAATAAAAAATCATGCAAGCAGAAGGGTACAAGCATTTCATTTATTGTCTTCGCGTCTGTTTCTTGGATTATTTATCTGTTTGTTTGTTTGTGAACAACTTTACATACAAACTACTGCACCGATTTTGACCAAACTTGGTAGTCATATTGAGTATGACCCAAGGATGAATATGTAAACATTTTGGGTGAAGTACATCGAAGTACAAGTACGCAGCAGTGTTTTAAAAGTAATCGAAATGTTAAGTATACGGCAAATATTTTGTTAGTTTACATTTTGTTTGTGAACACCTTTACGCAAAAACCATAGAACAAATTTCAACAAACCTTGGTGGACATGTGGGATATGACCCAAGGACAAATCCAATAGATTTTGAATATAATACATCGAAGTACAAGTACGCAGTAGAATTAATAGCAAAATAAGACTTCTTGTCGTGGCGAAGGTATGCTCTCTACTGAGTACCCCTCTTGGTTTTTTTTTTTTTCCGGGGTACTTACCCCCAAAAAAGGACTTTTAGCTGAAGCAGTTCATTAGTATGTCTTTTTAAAGGCCGCTCATGAATGGCAGAGGCAAGGGACAGTGACCTTGCCCTATCAAGCAGGACAATGCCCTAGAGATTGACCATATATACATAAGATCAGTGCCCAAGCCTCCTCTCTATCCAAGCTAGGACCAAGGAGGGCCAGGCAATGGCTGCTGATGACTCGCCAGATAGACCTATAGTCTCCCCCAAATCCCCCATCCTTAGCTCACAAGGATGGTGTGGTTGCAGGGACCAAAGAAACTATCGAGTTTAAGCAGGACTCGAACCCCAGTGTGACGTTCACCAGTCAGAGACGTTACCGCATCGGCCACCACAACCCTGAGAGAGGATTGATGGCATTGTTAAATTCAGTGAATACTTGATATATTTCTATAAATAAACAGTTGTTTTGCTTGAGGGTACTCTTGGGCATACTATTTTATCTTATTTCCCTTCCTCTCTGTTTTAAGTTTTTATTGTTTATATATGAAAGACCAATTTTAATATTTCTGCTCTTAGAATATTTCATTTTGATTGTTTATTACTTCTAATGTAGTTTATTTATTTCCTCGTTTCCTTTTCTCACTGGGGTATTTTTCCCTGTCGGAGCCCTTTGGCTTATAGCATCCTGCTTTTCCAACAAGGGTCGTAGCTTAGCTAATAATAATAATAATGATAATAATAATAAAAATAATAATAATAATAATGAATTTATCAATGATTCCTTTTTGGAATAATGGTGTCATTTTACACTATACTTACTCCATCCAACAGATGGCGCGCAGCTCTCCTTCCCCTTCGTTTATGGAAAAAGGCGTTCAGGTCAATGGGAAACGTTCCCAGCGATCCTAGGATAAATATCTTGAAGAGCACTAACAGGAGAAGCAAGGCTCCTGTCTGGTCCAAAGCTATCGAGTTGTCGGGCAACGAGACGAATGTGTAAGTGACTAGTGAACACACGAACGGAAGGGCAACTGTCAAAACGATCAAGAAGGACTGGATGGACATAAACTTCGACAGTCTCTGGAAGGGGTTTGATATCTTCATTTTTATTTTCAAGTTTTCTTTTCTGCTGTATGTCGAGTTGTTTATGTTTTAGTACAATGTCTTTTATATTCACTTCTGTTGTTTTGTACTTGTTACTGCTTTTCCGCTTTGCGCTTTATATAAACGTTATTATTACCTTTTTGCTTAAGTCATATGGTGAGTTAATTATATTTCTTGTACAGGGTCTCTTATATTCACTTCTGTTGTTTTGCACTTATTACTGCTTTTCCGCTCTTTGCTTTATATAAACGTTATTATTACCTTTTTGCCTAAGTCAATTGACATAGAGAAGGCATTTGTTATTTACACACTAAAATTATGGTATATCTGAAGTTGTCAGCTCAATGCTGTCTAATGATCACCGACTACTGACGATGCCTTTCTTATATGTCCCTTAAAAATGGGTTATTATGTGAAAGGGGGCGGTTGCAAAGTCACGGTCCAAGGATGGCTGGTCTTGTGGGCGGAGCCACGGTCAATCCAGGAAATTTCGGTCTCGGGTGTTTGTTTGTAAGCTGTACCGTAGGCTTCACATATAGTACAGTAATTAATAATGTGCTTGAAATACCTTTCAACATTATATCGTTTGATTTTCTGCATATATTATATCATCATCTCCTCCTACGCCTATTGACGCAAAGGGCCTCGGTTAGATTTCGCCAGTCGCCTATCTGGAGCTTTTAATTCAATACTTCTCCATTTAGAGCTTCATAGTCCTCAGCCATGTAGGTCTGGGTCTTCCAACTCTGCTAGTGCCTTGTGGAGCCCAGCTGAACGTTTGGTGAACTAATCTCTCTTGGGGAGTGCGAAGAGCATGCCCAAACCATCTCCATCTGCCCCTCATCATAATCTCATCCACATATGGCACTCGAGTAATCTCTCTTATAGTTTCATTTCTAATCCTGTCCTGCCATTCAACTTCCAATATCCTTCAGAGGTCTTCGTTCTGAGAGCTTTGTATTGGTGACAATATTAAAAAAGGAGACCTGACTGATTGTAATAATAGGTTATATAGCTTTTTCGAATACACAGTATTCACAGTATTCTAGAAGTTTTATTCCATCTGTGACCAGATTGTGGAATGATTTTCCTAATCTGGCGTTTGAATCTGTGAACTTCAGAAGTTCAAACTTTTTGTTAGTTACTTTTTTGACACAAGTTGTATATGACTGATGTACTTTAACTTTCTTACTGGTCTTAAAATATTTTTTTTATTTTTTATTAATTTCTTACATATAGCATTTCTTTATTTCCTTTTCGTAATGGGCTGCTTTCCTTGTTGGAGCCCTTTGGTTTGTAGCATTCTTGCTTAGACCAACTAGGGTTGTAGCTTGAATAATAATAATAATAATAATAATAATAATAATAATAATAATAATAATTTTCACATATAGTTTACTTATTTCCTTATTTCCTTTCCTCACTGAACTATTTTTTCATGTTGAAGCCCTTGGGCTAGCATTCTACTTTTCCAGTTAGGGTTGTAGCTTAGCTAATAATAATAAAAATAATAATAGTAGTAGTAGTAGTAGTAGTAGTAGTAATAATAATAATAATAATGATAATATTCAATAATTACTAGTTATTAACTAATAATTGATAATTGATAAATAGTAATTAATAAATAGTAAGTAATAATAATAATAATAATAATAATAATAATAATAATAATAATAATAATAATAATAATAATCCAATACAACACGAGACTAATTTTGGACGGTTCTTGACTCTGGATTCTAGAAATTTCAAACAAGCATCCTCTTTATGAAAGACTGATGATATAAAGTCTTGCAGGGATAAGTAAAAGACTTTTACTATATTCTGGGTGTTAATATATCGTAGAAGTTGCAGTTAACATGAACCACGTCGTATGATTCCTTTCCTCACTGGGCTATTTTCCCTGTTGGAGCCCCTGGGCTTATAGCATCCTGCTTTTCCAACTAGGGTTGTAGCTTAGCAAGTAATAATAATAATAATAATAATAATAATAATAATAATATTTCCTTTTTTCCTTTTCTCACGGGGCTATTTTCCCTGTTGGAGGCCCTGGGCTTATAGCATCCTGCTTTTCCAAGTAGGGT
>NC_090748.1:6924448-6949448 GCF_036898095.1 Palaemon carinicauda
GAGCATGCATGTGTAGGTGAATGATCGCGTGATAGGGTGCGATGGTGATCAGCATCCGCAAGAGGGCGATCGTTCAGGGTTGTGCGATGAGGAGCAGCATGCGAAGCGGGCAATCGTTCAGGGTTGTGCGATGGCGAGCAGCATGCGCAGGTGAATGATCGCGTGAAAGGGTGCGATGGTGATCAGCATCCGCAAGAGGGCGATCGTTCAGGGTTGTGCGATGAGGAGCAGCATGCGAAGCGGGCAATCGTTCAGGGTTGTGCGATGGCGAGCAGCATGCGCAGGTGAATGATCGCGTGAAAGGGTGCGATGGTGATCAGCATCCGCAAGAGGGCGATCGTTCAGGGTTGTGCGATGAGGAGCAGCATGCGAAGCGGGCAATCGTTCAGGGTTGTGCGATGGCGAGCAGCATGCGCAGGTGAATGATCGCGTGAAAGGGTGCGATGGTGATCAGCATCCGCAAGAGGGCGATCGTTCAGGGTTGTGCGATGAGGAGCAGCATGCGAAGCGGGCAATCGTTCAGGGTTGTGCGATGGCGATCAGCATCCGCAGTTGAGGGTCGCGCGATGGCGATCAGCATCCGCAGTTGAGGGTCGCGCGATGGCGATCAGCATCCGCAGTTGAGGGTCGCGCGATGGCGATCAGCATCCGCAGTTGAGGGTCGCGCGATGGCGATCAGCATCCGCAGTTGAGGGTCGCGCGATGGCGATCAGCATCCGCAGTTGAGGGTCGCGCGATGGCGATCAGCATCCGCAGTTGAGGGTCGCGCGATGGCGATCAGCATCCGCAGTTGAGGGTCGCGCGATGGCGATCAGCATCCGCAGTTGAGGGTCGCGCGATGGCGATCAGCATCTGCAGTTGAGGGTCGCGCGATGGCGATCAGCATCCGCAGTTGAGCTAGTAGCTGGCGAACCATGTTCCTTCAGAAGTGTTGGAGAACGTTGGCGTGCCAGCTGTAACACACGTGGGCGATCCGGAGATCGCTGGCGAGCTGATGATCGCTGACGAGCTGACGATCGCTGACGAGCTGATGATCGCTGACGAGCTGATGATCGCTGACGAGCTGATGATCGCTGACGAGCTGATGATCGCTGACGAGCAGAAGGCTACGCGTGGAAGCCCGCGCAAAGAAGAAGAGTCCTTGACCCCGACCTGAACCTAAGTTCTAGATCGCGAGGGCGAACGTGGGCGCACAGGGCACGTAACAGGAACTGCAGGGAAGATCATCTGAAAGCGCTGACGAACAGGAGAGCGCTGACGAACAGAAGGGCGCGCAGGGAAACCCTGACACGCAAGGGAAGAACCCCCGTGGGGGCAACCCTTTGCCCCGAAGGGATCGTTGTCCGCCGGGAGACTGATGTCCGTCGGAAGACCGCTGTCCGTCGGGAAGACCGTTGTCCGTCGGGAAGACCGTTGCCCGTCGGAAGACGAGATTAGACTGCTGTCCATCTGCACCAAGACGGAAGATCGAGAAAAAGAAGTTGTAGGCTGCAAACGGAGATTCAAAAAGGCGCCTCAAACACCCTTATAGGGAGATGAGAGGCCCTTACGACGAGGCGGACGGAGGGCCTTACGGCGAGGGAGGCCAACAGCAACAGCAACAGAAGAAACCTCCGAAGAGGAGTCTCTATGAGTGTACTCTCTCGCGAACGAAAGAGAAACACTTCGTGGAAGAGACTGGTCAGCCAGTGACCTAAAAGGGGCAATCCTCCGAAGAGGAGCTCCTGCAGTTGCCCAGCCCCTTGAGCGAAACTGCAGGTGCGACCGCTCAGCACCAAGAGCATAGTCGCACGAAAAAAAAAGGCAAGAGAAGAACCCCCCAAAAGAGGAAAAGCTCAAGCCTGGACAGGAAAAAAACTTCCCTCGGAAGGAAAGTTATCCGCCCAAGGAGGCAAGCCTCCTGACTGTTCTAAAATGAACTGGAGAGCTGTCCGTCGACACGGGAGTACTACCAGTAGAAGGAGACACGCCCCTGACGACAATACAAGGGGGAGGCAGCAACAGCCGAATCCCCAGGACTCAACCAGACAGCTCACACCGTTGCTATATTACAGAAACGAACTAGATCGGTAACTGTAAAAAATAAAACAAATAATATTAGTACACATTCATTCCCCCGGGAAGGCTCCGAAGAGGAATCCCGAGGAAAAGGAACAAGAATTACACAATAGGCACGTGCCCTCACAACCACTTACACTCGCGGAAGGAGAGCTGTAACCAAAACAGAATTATAACAATTATAATTATGTAACTATGTAATTATGTAATTTAAAAATGAATGAACACTAAAGAAAAAAACGAAAACCCCGAAAGGAATCGTTCTACAAGCTGAAAAATTAACAACTACAATTAGATTCATAAACTAATTGAGACAAAATGTACGGCGTAGCAACCCCACCCACACGGGAAGGAAGCTACAAGGGCGTAGTAAAACATAGTAAAAGGGTGAACGACCTCAAGAGAGAGAGAGAGAGAAAGACCGAAGTCAAACTCGATCGCAACCCATAAAAATAGGCCGTGGTGGCCTAACTGCCGAGGCCTCCACGTAGATATCGTACACTACACACACACATCTGAAAAGGAAACTTACTTATTTCTATACTCAAATATATATACAAACATGAAAACATGTTTACATATATATTGAGTAAAAGAAAAGTAAGCGATTAAGTAAAGACAAAACAGACAATGGCTGCCAAGCGAGGACCAAGACAGAGACGTCTGTCACAGTCCGAGCCAAAAGTGAAAGTGGGTATTCACCTGTGTGTGAGGGGGAGGAGGGGTAGCTAGCTACCACTCCCCTACCCCCCCGCTAACTAGCGCGGGGGTAATACACCCTCGTTAAATTCTAATGGCTCGCCATTTCAGCTACGCTAAAAGTAATACCCTTTGTAAATAGCGTGGTTTGTATTTCGGTTACGGAACAAAGACTCATTAAGTGTGATATAACACTTACCCTTCTGCAATATCTTCGTTGTGCTTGATATGGCGAATTTTCGTCTTGTGTAATGAGCGATATTTCTTGATGACGACTGACGGTGCGAGAAAGATAGAAAAGGGGGGAAAATAGAACTCGGCTCCTTGTGTCTAGATACTTTATGTTTCGCGATTGAGCCTGGGGCTTGAGCCGTCAAACCGAATGCAGGGCTGAGATGACCGGCCCGATAGAAAACCCGTCCAGAGACTTTCTCGTACAGTCCTTGAGATAATGTGCGGTGAAGGTCGACTGGTTGGACCAAGTTCCCGCTCGAAGAACCTGCGCTACTGACATGTTCTTTTCGAACGTTAGAGAGGTGCTAATGCCCCGAACATCGTGAGCTCTGGGTTTCCCCGGTGTAGGAAGACCTTGTTTTAAGTAGGCTTGCGTGATCACTTTCCTGAGCCAGAACGAAACCGTATTTTTGGATATGTTTTTCTTTATTTTTCCCCATGAGACGAAGAGATTCTTGATAGACGGGCGGAGGTTTGCCGTTCTCTTAAGGTATTTCCTAATAGTCCTGACCGGGCATAATTTTAGGTCCTCCGGGTTTCCTTTATTCGGGATTGCCGGAATCGAAAAACGCTCAAACCTCGGATCCCACACCGAGGGGTTCTGAGTCTTGGCGACGAAGGATGTGACAAACTTAAAGGTTACTTCCTTCCATCCCCTAGTGTGTTTCACCTCGAATGACAGTCCGTGTAGCTCGCCCACCCTCTTAGCCGAGGCTAATGCTAGCAAGAAGACCGCCTTGAGCGTGAGATTCTTGTCATCAATGTCCTTTAAGGGCTCGAATGGTGGTTTCCGTAACATATCTAGGACTCGCGCCAAGTCCCAACTCGGGATTCTAGGGGCGGAAGGGGGGCATGATTGTTCGAACGCTCTGATAAGCATGGAGATATGCCTGGAGGAGCCGAGATCTATGCCCTTGAGAAGAAAGACTTGACCCAGGGCCGCCCGAACTCTCTTGATCGCTGGAACTGACATGTCTAACTTGTCCCTGAGATAAACCATGAAGTCGGCTATCACGGGCACTGACGCTTCCAAGGGCTCTAACTTCTTGTCCCTGCACCACTTCACGAATACCGCCCACTTAGACTGGTAGACGGCTGTGGATGATTTCCTCAGGTATAGCGACATCCTCCTGGCTGTCTTGCCGGAGTACCCTTGCTTCTTCAGGAGCCGCTGGATAATCTCCAGGCGTGAAGACGAAGGGCTTGCGGGTTTCTGTGAAACCGCTGAAAGTGAGGTTGTTTTAATAGGTCTGACCTGCCGGGTAGAGGCCAAGGAGGTAGGACGGTGAGGTTCCTTAGGTCCGCGAACCATTCTCTCTCCGGCCACCAAGGCGCTACCAAAGTCATCCTTAGGTTGGTTGCTGCTCTTACTCTGTTGAGGACCTGCCTTATCAGGGAGAAGGGGGGAAAGGCGTACACGTCCAGTCCGTCCCACTTGTGCTGAAAGGCGTCTTCCATTGCCGCCTTCGGATCTGGGACGGGAGAACAAAATACGGGGAGTTGCGCGTTCAACCTTGTTGCAAACAGATCCATTACCGGAGATCCCCACATCTGTATAATGTAGCTTGCCACTTGTGGGTGTAGGGACCATTCTGTTGCTACCACTTGCCCCACTCTGCTGAGGCCGTCTGCTAGGACGTTGTTCTTCCCTGGAATGAACCTTGCCGTCAGGATGACGTCCTTCTGTTCCGCCCATTTTAGGATTTGAAGGGCTAGTTCGCACAACTCTTTTGATCTCAGACCCCCCTCCTTTTTCACGTAAGCCACCACCGTTGCATTGTCTGACATTAGGGCCACCGAATGCCCTCTCATGTCCTCCTCGAAGTGGTTGCAGGCTTCTTGGACCGCTCTCATTTCCAGGATATTTATGTGTAGGGATTTCTCCCCCTCTGACCACGCCCCCTTTGCTGTCTTTTCCCGGAGATGGGCTCCCCACCCGTCCTTCGATGCGTCCGTGAAGAGAAGAACCTCCGGAGGTTGGGAGGACAGTGGCATCCCCCTTAGGGTGTTCGACCGATCCTGCCACCATTCCAAGGCCTTCCTGGACTCCTGAAGGAGAGGGACCACAATGTCCGGGGAACTTTTCTGGTTCCAATGTTCTTTCAGGTTCCATTGAACCACCCTTAAGTTCTGTCTCCCGTGAGGTACCAGCTTCTCTAGGGACACCAGGTGCCCTACCAACCTTTGCCAATCCTGCGCTCTTCTGGGGCGACCCAGAAGGAAGGGCCGGAGCACTCGATCCAGGTTGTCCAGCCTTTCCGTGGTTGGGAATGCCTTGACCTGTAACGAATCCAGGACCATTCCAAGGTACGTCCTCCTGTTGGATGGGGTTAGCTGTGATTTCTCCAAGTTGACCACGATGCCCAGGGTCTTGCACAATTGAAGAAGATCTTCGCCCTGTTGTTTCAAGTCTTCCTTTGAGGATGAAAGGAGTAACCAGTCGTCCAGGTACCTGATGAGTCGAATGCCCCGTTCGTGGGCCCATATGGAGACCGTCGTAAAGACCCTCGTGAATACCTGGGGGGCTGTTGAAAGACCGAAGCATAGGGCCTTGAATTGTAACACCTGGGTACCCCACTTGACCCGGAGAAACTTCCTGCTCGACGGATGAATGGGCACTTTGAAGTAGGCGTCCTTGAGGTCTATAGAAATCATAAAGTCGCCCTCTCTCAAGGACGCCATGACCGTTCTTGGAGTGTCCATTTTGAAGGTCACCTTCCTGAGAAACCTGTTGAGGGCTGACAGGTCTATTACAGGTCTCCACCCTCCTGTCGCTTTTTCCACTAGGAACAGGCGGCTGTAGAACCCCGGACCCGGGAATGTCACTGTTTCTAAAGCTCCCTTCTGCAACAACGTCTTGACTTCTTCGTCCAACGCTGCCCTCTTCGCCAGGTCCTTGGGCACCAACCAGTCTGCCTGCGTTGCTGGAACTAGGGGGGGTGTCTCTTCCATGAAGGGGATCCTGTAGCCCTCCTTTAGTACTGTAACTGTCCACGGATCTGCTCCGTGGAGCTTCCATGCTTGCCAAGTGAGTCTGAGGCATCCCCCTACCTGAGGCTTGGGCAGGGGAGGGGGGCCTCCCATCTTATCTCCTACGGGAAGAACGGCCTGTTCTCCCCCTCCTGGAGGAGTAGAAAGAAGACCTATACGTTGGGGGGTTAGAAGATGAACCTCTTCGGGGGGGAACCACAGAGGAAGACCACTGTCCTGACGAGGGTTCCCTCCTTCCTTGAGTTGGTGTGGTACGCGCGGCCATGGGTGCTTCTGTCACTGGCCTCCTGAAGATGGGGCGGCGTGCCGCCTGTGGCTTCAGGGTAGGTAGCTCCCTCTTTTTGGCCAACTTCTCCACGACCTCTTCCGCCTTCTTCGTCGGAATAAGCTGCTCCCCCCAGACGGAGCAGGTCTTCAAGGCTTTAGCTTCCCTGTCAGGAATCTTAATGGGAAGGTTCTTGACTAGGGCGTCTCTTCTCCGGAGAATCCAATTTGCGGAGAGAGCCAAAGACTGAAAGGTCAGGAATTTAAGGGCGCGGCTACCTGACCCCAGCAACTCATTCAGAGCCTCCCGTTTTGCAGGTTCCATGGAGTCTGTAGGAATCTGGGTGCCTACTAGGGTGGTGGCCCACCAATCCAGCCAGGAGGCCACATTAACTAAGTCCTTGGACATCTCCTCCATCATTGCCGACTCGGAAGGGGAGAAGAAGGTAGATGCTGCCGATGCCCTCCCGTCGGAGATGCCCTGGCACAGGGTGTCTATGGTTTCCTCGGTCTTGCACGCACCGGTCGGCCTATTTTCTAAAGAGTAGTATTTCGACTGCGACTTCAAACCCTGTAGGAGCTTTGCTGAGCTGTGAGCCCTGCAGGAGTCGCTATTACGGGATATGACCTTATCAATGTGAGTCTTTCCAATCCCCACGTTACTGGCCTCAGGGAGAGAGAGAGAGGACTTTTTCTGGGCGGGGACCGCTATGAACTTGTTCAGGCCTGAAGTCCAGGGTTCTTCCTCTTGAGTGGCGGGTTCTATAAGGTTGTTATAACCCCTAATTAAGGCAAGGACTCTCCTGTACGCTGAGTCCTCCGTCACCGCCGACTCGCCCTCCCCTCCTTCCGACCGACGGGGCGAATCGTGATCTCGGTCTCTGCCGTGATGGCGGGGTCCACGGTTCCCTTTATCTTCGACGTCCGCTGTACCTCTCCTCTTCGTGGCCTTTTTCGGTGAAACGGTGTCCTCCGTGAGATAGATCGACGGAGGTGTCCTTCCCCTTCTGGGGTCTCGATGGGGAGACCTGTCGAGGCTGCCCGGCCTAGACGACGGCCCCCTACGCTGGGCGGGATAAACGTCTCCAGGACGGGTCTTAGGCCTGCAAGATGTAGCCCTTCGCTCATCTGGTGACTCCCTGACGCGGCACGTGGAAGTCCTTCTAGGGGGACTGTCTCCTGCCCGCTCATGTGTCGAACCAATAGGTTTGGAACAGACTTTAAAATTGTTCTCTGGGACAAACACCCACGTCCCTTTCGGAGAGACTGGTCTCCTGCTTTTGGGTGTAGGGGAACGGGGCCTCATCCTGTCCCGAGATCCTGTGGGAGACCGCGAAGGGGAGTTCCTCCGCACAGACCGACCTCGTTTCCGCGTCCCTACTGGGGGGGTTGTTCTCCTGCTTTTGGATGTAGGGGAACGGGGACTCATCCTGTCCCGAGATCCTGTGGGAGACCGCGAAGGGGAGTTCCTCCGCACAGACCGACCTCGTTTCCACGTCCCTACTGGGGGAGTTGTTCTCCTGCTTTTGGGAGGAGGGGAACGGGGACTCACCCTGTCCCGAGATCTTGTGGGAGACCGCAAAGGGGAGTTCCTCCGCACCGACCGATCTCGTTTCCTCCTCTGTCGTCTCCTCCGTTCACTGCTTGACGAATCCGAAGAGTCACGTCCTGACGAGAAAGACTGACCTCCGTATCGTGACCTAGCACGTGACTGCGTTTTCTTGGGGCTACGCCGTACCCCTGACGGAGAAGGAATGGGGAGACTCTCCTGTAGTGAAGTCTTCGGCGGCAACCATCCCGACGGGCCCGCCAAACCGGGGAAGGCCCCGCCAAGGCCTTCCTCCATGTCCAGTGGGGACCTCATCGGAGTCCTCGGCACGTCCCAAGCCAATGGATCTTCTTGCGGGGACTCCTCTCTGCCGACGCCACCACTCGTCGCTGATGACCCTGGAACTTCCACCCAGGAACCTGACGAAGAAAAAGGGACACTATTAGACCACATGGGGTCCCTCGACGAGACGTGGCCCTTATGAGAGAGAGCCACGTCCCCCGGACCCCCACTACACTCACTTACGGCCGCCTGACTTGCCTTGGCCAACGAAGGACAGCCCACAAATTCCCTCTCTTGGGAAAGAGGAGCCAACTGCATGTTCTCCTTGGACTTACCTCGCCCCTTACTTTGGGTAGGGGAAGGCGGATGTACCCTACCTGACCCTTCTCCTGCTGAAGTCGCAGGGGAAGAAACGCTAGTCTTCCTAGGGGACTTCTTCGATGCCTTCTTCTTTTTGGTACGGAATTTTATCCACTGGACCTCGGGCCAATCGGCACATTCGGAACACTTATCCGACGGCGAACAAGCTCTACCCCTACACGAGGTACACAACGTATGCGGGTCAACCTCGGGCTTAGACAGAAAAGCCCCGCATGATCTACCAGCTCTAGGCCCAGGACAACGGCGAACGTGTTCCATAACGCAACACAAAGGGCCGTAGACACAAGCAAGCCACAAAGGAAAAGCACTAAAACACTAGGAAAGCACAAGGGAGCGAAATCAAAAGCACGTAGTGAAAGCACTAAACACACACTAAGAGATCCCGATCACGTGGGAAGCACGTGGAACCAAACACAAAGGGAATCGCACGGAGTATGAGGAGCTTCGTGAAGCACGTGTGTTCACGAACCGACCAGAAAACTTAC
Organism: Palaemon carinicauda; assembly: GCF_036898095.1. Classification (NCBI taxonomy): domain Eukaryota; kingdom Metazoa; phylum Arthropoda; class Malacostraca; order Decapoda; family Palaemonidae; genus Palaemon; species Palaemon carinicauda. The sequence goes on from NC_090748.1 coordinate 6,933,392, forward strand.
TGGGGAGAGCTTCTCAAAGACGGGCGACCTGCCTGGGCAATGCCCCCAGGTCATGTTATTTCCCGTTATTCAGGACAGTATAGAACATGGAAGTAGGGGGAAACTACGTAAAAATCTGGTCGTCGGAGAGGAGTTACCAGTAATCTCCTATAAAGTGTTTCAAGGTAAGTCTCTGTGTCGGAACAAACATGATTTATAAATAATGCGTTGCAACTTATGTCATTGGCATTTAGGAACTTGAAATAAATCAATATTTAACTTTATGTATAACCTACAGTAAACCCCCATAGCAGTAACTATGAATGAAAGTTGTACACTTCGCAACTAGAAATAATTACCAGTTTTCTTGTACCAATAAATGCCTTTCACATTCACCCCCCAACGGAATACGTAATTTATAGAACACCATCATCTATCATTGGCAAAAAAAAATCAATAGTTAGAATTGAAAAAAAAAATATGGTAAGAAGATACAGTATGTAAAATACCAGTGAAAAATAGATTAGAATAATTACAAAGGTTTCACCCAAAACTACGTAACTGTAGATGAAACAAAATTTAAAATTTTACCATACACGATTCTGTAGCCAGCATAAATAACATGCACACAAAGTGAAAACACTATTTCCTGTACAAACATCAATACAGTACAGTACATTTTTTTTTTACCTCTAGCAACCAATACAATATACAATTAAGAAAAGGCCACTAATCATGTTCATAAACCTGGTATCTAACTTTTGTATTTCTTAAATTCACAATGAATCAAATCCAGTCATCAAAACGTTTCATGTCTATCTGATCTGAGACCTGAATTATATAACACAAATTTGCTGTAATGACAATAAGGCACTGAATAATTACAGCTTGTAATTCAAGTACAGTAGCAGCTCTTCTAGGAGAAGGACTCTCCAAAACCAAACCATTGTTCTCTAGTCTTGGGTAGCGCCACAGCCTCTGTACCCTGGTCTTCCACTCTCTAGGGTTAGAGTTCTCTTGCTTGAGGGTACACTCGGGCACACTATTCTATCTTATTTTTCTTCCTCTTGTTTTGTTAAAGTTTTTAGATTATATTGGAATTATTAAATTTAATGTTGTTACTGTACTGTTCTTAAAATATTTTATTTTCCCTTCTTTCCTTTCCTCAGTTGGATATTTTCCCTGTTGGATCTCCTGGGCTTATAGCATCCTGCTTTTCCAACTAGGGTTGTAGCTTAGCAAGTAATAATAATAATAATAATAATAATAATAATAATAATATAGCTAAAATTCAAAGACTCGTAAAGCTAGCTAATTCTACTTATAATAGCAAACCTTTGAGTACTAGGCCTAGTATGTAGCACGGCACAACAGAATTTAGGTCAAAGACTTTCCTTTTGAAATAGATTTGACTTCAAACCTACCATTTTTTATCTAGGCCTATTTGAGCCTAACCTACATTAGATATTAGCCATTACACTATTTATAATGGAAACGATTTTCCACTTTATATAGAGCATATGATCAAGTAAATTAAACAAGTTTACCAAGCTAAAAAATATCTAGGTAATTATGAGCACCAAACTAGTAAAATTAAATAATCAAAACAATTACATACCAAATGAGTATCATGAAAACCAAATCACTCCTAGCTAAATCAGCAGCATCATTCTTACAAGAACAGAAAAAGATCTTTCACTGTTTGATGTCGTCACTATGGTACACTAAACTAGACTGCACTCAATGAGAGGTTATGCGAGCACCTTACCCAGGTTTTAACCTTCTCCTGCCCCTCGAGTATCCCCCCAGTATCCTCCAGTGGTAAAAAGACTCCAAGGTCAAGGTGTTTCAATATGGCTCTTCAAAGTATTTCTCAACATTCTACATAGGATGTTTATGGTAAAATTATATTTCCTGTCAAGGCAACATTTTCTAATGGAAAATAGTTTTTCCTGTAGTAAATAATGTGTTTCTTCCAAATTTGACCTTTATTTCAGGGACAATTCAACCGTTCTCCTACAGGAAAAACATGTTTTTATCTATTAGAAAATGTTGTCCTGACCTGAATTATAATAAAATTGATGTTCATATAACAAATCAAAGAAATGCTAAATCTTTGGCATATCTTCAAATGAACATAAGGAAGGTAGTCAGATATATGCTTAATTCCCTTCCTTTTAAAACACATTGCAGCAGAACAATGATATTACATTGTCTTTTGTGTTTTTGTCTTCGTTTTTTTACTGTGTTTTTTGTTCTCTACTATATGTGGTATGTCATGTTGACCTTCATCTGTTCAGTATTACCCTTAGGTCATCCAGATACTGCTCTCGTAATATTACGGGTATAAATACCTCTATTTTAATATTTAATACACTGCAGTAGCAGGTCAGCATTAGACCTTTAACTTAAAAGCAACCTGGATAGCTCATTAGAATAGTGATGACGCAAAGACCTGATTTAATTAGAATATATCAAGATTCTTGGCGAATCAGCTGATAGTTGTAAACAATAGTTGTAAACAGCAGCGTCAATTCACTTCGGTCACGTTTCAGCTATTATCCTATAAATAAAATAATTGTAATGCTCTACTACATCAAATAAGATTTTAACAGGTTCAAATAAGGCTAAGGATTCTTCCTTTCACTTACATTAATAGTGTCAATACCAGATAAGGGAAATTTTTTCGTGGAAATCAATAATCGGAACCTTCACTCTCGTCGTTTCCTTCAACCAATGGCAGCCCGATGTATGATCTGATAACTGCATTCAAAGGGCAGCTTTTTGTTGCGACATTTCTTACGGGAGTTTTCTGATATGTAAATTTAATTTTGTAAGGATTTACTCTGAAATAGAACATAATTGTATTGAACGGCATAATTTTTCCTAATTTGTGATAAGGAGAGGGTTATTTTAATAATATTTTACCCATGTTTATGTTCGAGTTTTTCAATTTCTTGCATTGCTTTGTAGGAAAGGGTAATAGAATTATGAAATTCTAAAATGATAAAACTTTTGATTAGCAAAATTATTAATATGTAACCTACACGTAATACTTTTCAATTAAAGTACACGGTTTTAAATTTGCTACCCTCATGGGAAACGTTGTAGCAAGACCCTCTTCTTATTCAATCTTACCTCAACTCACCACAGTAACAAACAACCAAAACTCCACAAGGTAAGCCACGTGATACAAAGATTAATTCTAAAGATGGCCAATGCCATTTTAGGGAAAAGGGTCTATGGCGCACAGGGAATTTAGATTAAAAAGATTTACAGCAAGACATTCTTTTCGAATGTCCATGGCAGACCTCATCTTGTAAATAAAATATATGGGACTTTTGTATATAAAGTTATGATTTTAAAAAAGTATATGGACGAACAAAGTTTCGAAAAGCAATGAGTGGCATGATGCATAGGCCTATTTTGCATATCTACATGTTAAAGAGATACAAAATTTCTCTCTCTCTCTCTCTCTCTCTCTCTCTCTCTCTCTCTCTCTCTCTCTCTCTCTCTCTCTCTCTCTCTCTCTCTCTCTGAGGTTACGTGTAAAATCTTACCTCAGATTCAGCTTACAATTTTTAACCTTATGTAATACTGCTTCCTGTGAGTTCTACGACAGTTTTGTGTATATATGAAAATTTACCTTCCCCATCTGTTTTTTTTTTCTTTTTTACAATTCCTCGGATGGAACAAGTTATTAATACATTACATACAAAATACAGAAACTGCAATTCCCAGTCGTTGCTAATAGTAAAGACACGAAAACTTAGGTACTGAAAAGAAGTAGGCCTACTCTAGTTTCTGATGTAAAGGGCCTCAGTAAGATTTCGCCAGTCGTCTCTATCTTGAGCTTTTAAATCAATACTTCTCCATTCATCATCTACACGTCACGCTTCATATTCCTCAGCTATGTAGACCTAGGTCTTCCAACTCTTCTAGTGCCTTGTGGGGCCCAATTAAATGTTTGGTGAACTAATCTCTCTTGGGGAGTGCGAAGAGTATGTCCAAACCCTCTACATCTACCCCTCACCATGATCTCATCCACATATGACACTCCAGTAATTTCTCTTATGGATTAATTTCTAATCATGTCCTGCCATTTCACTCCCAATATCCTTCTGAGGGCTTTGTTTTTAAATTACATACTTTGATGGTAATTTTAATCACATTTATTATAAAAAAAGATAGGATGCAAACATGAGAAAATATAAGTAATAACGTGATTTGCTCCCACATGCCTGATAATATTTTTCCGCGATTGCTGAAGGCTGTTGTAGTCATGAGAGATATCAGACTATTAATTTGTTGGATGATATTCGTAGCATGACTTGCTCGTAAGATGAGAGGCGATTTTTTCAGCAGACAAAATTAGAAACAGCATAAACATGACCACATTTCCTATAGTTGTCAAGTACGGAGGACTATGACATCGTTCTCAATCCAATTCATGTTTATGGGCTTCATCTTACAGTCCCCTTCATCTCTTTTACCTTTGTGCAATGTAACAATTATCCTTGTCACCCAATCTTGTTTGTACTTACTCAGGCATTCCTTACATACCCCTGCCAGCCACACTATCGGCATCTCATCTGTGACACCCGCAACTTTGATGTCTTCTTATTATCATTTAAACCTCTATCGTGTCCTCTACCTGGGCAGTGACTTCTAGAATCTTTCCCATGCTAACGCCAACCACTGGAATTATTCAGCTCTAACTCTCATCTACCCTTTACATTCAACGAATCTTCAAAATACTCTCTCCATGAAACTCGGTCAACTCTAACATACAAAAGTAGATCTCCATTTGTATATTTTAGTCTGAGAACCATCTATTCATAAGTCTTTCGCCTAGCATTTACTTCCCTGTTATTCTACCCGAGTTATTATATTTCTAATAATTCTTACCTCTGTTTTTATAATTTGCCCTATTCTTGACTACCCTATCTATCTTCAATTATTCTCCAAGGAACTATCTCCTCTTTTAAAGCTGTACCCAAAATGATCGTATTTTATACATCATTGAACCTTCTATTTACTCATTCCACAACCAGTGTTTTTATTTATTTTTCTCTTTAGCTTCCTACACCCACCAATAATCTCTGGTATCCGTATAACCCTCATACGACATCAGCTAAGGATAAAGATAAACGGATTTATAAAGAGCTTTGCTATTGCTTTGATTAAGCGCAAGTATTCAAAGAATCGCATGAGAATAAAACACCGAGGAATATAAATCAGATCAAAGGATAACTGACGTGACTCAGTAATGTACTTACTCTTCTTCTTGCGCACATTATTATTATTATTATTATTATTATTATTATTATTATTATTATTATTATTATTATTATTATTATTATTATTATTATTAGCCAAGCTACAACCCTAGTTGGAAAAGCAAGATGCTATAAGTCCAAGGGCTCCAATAGGGAAAAATAGTCCAGTGAGAAAAGGAAATAAGGAAATAAATAAATGATGAGAATAAATTAACAATATATCATTCTAAAAACAGTAACAGCGTCAAAACAGATATGTCCTATATAAACTATCAACAATGTCAAAAACAGATATGTCATATATAAACAATAAAAAGACTCATGTCAGCCTGGTCAACATAAAAATATTTGCTCCTACTTTGAACTTTTGAAGTTCTACTGATTTACCCGATTAGGAAGATTATTCCACAACTTGGTAACAGCTGGAATAAAACTTCTAGAATACTGTGTAGTATTGAGCCTCATGATGGAGAAGGCCTGGCTATTAGAATTAGCACCAGGATCTTCTCTCCGTGTAATGATTCGTCATGAATGACAATTGACAAAACACATTAGTATGCATTCCAGATCTCTCTGGAATGTTCAGGCGAGTCGACTATTATTATTGTTGTTGTTGTTGTTGTTGTTACTAGCTAAACTACAACCTGTAGTTGGAAAAGCAGGATGCTATAAGCCCAAGGGCTTTATCTGGAACATTTGTTTATCAGAGTCAACGTCGGACATAAGCGTAAAGAAACAAACATAAGGTACTTACTATTAGGAAATTCTTCTTCTTTAGATTGCCCGGAGCTTCTCTCCGGACAGGGGCTTTTTGACGGTGCGTCTAGCCCCTGGGTGGTTGTATTAGGAAATGATTTAACACATTTGTGAAGGGAATTCCAGCATATATTGTGATGCTTGTACTCACTGAATTCTAAAATTTAGAATTGGTAGGTATTCACTGCATTTAAGCACAAATCACAGACAGCAGAACAACGGGAGTTCAGGAGATAAACTAAAACAGAATAAATTAGAGTGGCCCTCAGCGCAGACCTACGCAGCGGGAGCTTAATTCTCGACCTTTTGCTCGACCTTGACCTTGACCTTTGACCTTAAAATGTATTAATTGGCGGGGATCTTCATACACTCAAATATGAACCAAGTTTGAAGTCGCTGTGACAACGATGTCCACACTTATGGCTGAATATGTGATATGGACATTTTGCTCGTTTGTGACCTTGACATTTGACCTTCCAAAATTTAATCATTTCCAGTTCTTTACATAACAGTTTAAAATCCCTGCAAGTTTCGTTACTTTATGATTAAAATTGTGGCCATATGGTTGATGACCGGAATTTGACCTTTTGCTTGACATTGACCTTGATCATGGACATGACCTTGACCTTGACTATGTACTCGACCTTGACCTTCGACCATATCATGTATGAATTGGCATGGATTTTCATACGCTCAAAAATAAACAAAGTTTGAAGTCTCTGTGACAACCATGTCCAAACTTATGGCTGATTACGTGAATTGGACATTTTGCTTGACTGTGACCTTGACCTTTGACCGTGCAAGTAATACACGGTATACAGTTAATTTTAAGTCTTGCCTTCTCCATCACAAGGCGCATTACTACAGCGTATTTTAAAAGTTTAATTCCATGCGTAACCAGATTGTGGAATGATCTTAATCAGGCAGTTGAATCGGTGGAACTTCAGAAGTCCAAATTTGTTACAAATGCTTTGCTGTAGTCCAGGTAAGTCCCTTTTTCATAGTTTACATTGTATATATGATTGATTTATTTCAACTTCGTTACTGATCCTGATTTATTTCACAATTTTATTTTATTAGCGATGGATATTTGCACCGACTCGCAGCGGTGCCCTTTTAGCTCGAAAAAGTTTCGTGATCGCTGATTGGTTAGAATTATCTCGTCCAACCATTCAGCGATCCGGAAACTTTTCCAAGCTAAAAGGGCACCGCTGCGAGTCGGTGCAAATATGCATCGCTAAAAGAAATGGACTATAGTAATCTATCTATTTAATTTCTGCACTTAGCTATTTTCCCTGTTGGAGCCCTTGGACTAGTAAAATCTTGCTTTTCCAACTATACTCAATTTTTTTTAATGAGGGGCATTTGCACCGACTCTCAGGGGTGCTCTTTTAGCTCGGAAAAGTTTCCTGCTTGCTGACTGGTTAGAATCATCTTGTCCAACCAATCAGCGATCAGGAAACTTTTCCAAGCTAAAAGGGCACCCCTACGAGTCGGTGCAAATCTGCCTCACTAAAAAGAATTGACTATAGTGTTGTAGTTTAGCTTTTAATAGCAATAATTGTAATAATGATAATAATATCATTCTCAGCAACGTTACCTTTATCGTATATATCAATTGCTTTTCCTAGATCCACTGAACCCTATAAACTTTTTCCCGTACTTTTGTTTTTCTTTTCGTGGCAAACACTTGGTCTCTGCTCGCTCAACACAAAACAAAACCTTTGCTATTTTATCATACTTTTCCAATCAAAACCCTTCTTTTGTTTTTCCTTTTGTGGCAAACACTTGGTCTCTGCTCTCTCTACCCATAACAAAACCCTTGCTGTTTTATCATACTTTTCCAATCAAAATCCTAACACAGCAACTCTCCTGGTATGTCCCTTTAATCAAATGTTTACAGTTATATGAGCTGAGCTTTGTTATTGCACTGACGGGGTCAAATACTTCCTCTTCCTGGGTTGCGTGGGCCCGATTGGTAACGTCTCTTCCTGGTGTTTGCCAGTCGGGGGTTCGAGTCCCGCTCAGACTCGTTAGTGCCATTAGTGTCTGCAACCTTACTATCATTGGGAGCTAAGGTTGAGGGGTTTGGGGGAGCCTATAGGTCTATCCGCTGAGTCATCAGCAGCCACTGTCTGGCCCTCCCTGGTCTTAGCTTGGATGGAGAGGAGGCTTGAGCGCTGATTATGGTCAGTCTCTAGGGCATTCGTCCTGATTGCTAGGGCAATGTCACTGTCCCTTGCCTCTGCCATTCATGAGTGACCTTTAAACCTTTATACTCAAATATTCACACAAACGTCTGAATACATTCCTTCTATAGATTTTATTTTCACAAATCAACACATTTTAGTAATTTCATTTATAGGAAAAAGTTATTTGAAGTAAATAACATAATACAAATCAAAACAAGGAATATAAGAAAACATTCCTGATATTTGCAGGGAAAACTTAATTTCCGTCTAACTTTATAACACTGGAATTCAACCTCTTATATCATCGGAGTGAACCATATTTGGAAAATTACAAGTATTTAATCTTCATGTTCACAAACAATATATAGACTAGCGAAATACTTGACATTTATTTAACATTATCTTTAAAATAATTCTTGTACTTGTACTTTGATGTACTTTATCCAGAAAGTTACAGATTCATCCTTGGGTCATACACAACGCGACTACCAAGTTTGGTCAAAATAGGTACAGTAGTTTTTGTGTAAAGTTTCTCACAAATAAACAAATAAACATATAGACGAAACAGACAACGGGTCAATACATACCCATCGCAAAATCTTCGATTTTGGCGAAGACAATAAAAATAATGATAATAGTTTTTGTGTAAAGTTTCTCACAAATAAACAAATAAACAGATAGACGAAACAGACGGGTCAATACATACCCATCGAAGAAGGCAATAAAATTAATGATAACTTAGACTCCATTTTAACACTTTTAACTACGGCAGGGTGAATTCCTTTAAAGATCCAAGATTGATTAGTTCAGCAAGCTTAATACTTGCTTGAGGATACACTCGGGCGCACTATTCTATCTTATTTCTCTTCCTCATCTTTTGTTTTAAGTTTTTATAGTTTCTATAGGAGATATTTATTTTAATATTATTCTTAAAATATTCATTTTTTCCTTGTTTCCTTTCCTCACTGGGCTATTTTCCCTGTTGGAGCCCCTGGGCTTATTGCATTCTGCTTTTCCAACTAGGGTTGTAGCTTAGCAATTAATAATAATAATAATAATAATAATAATAACAATAGTCGCAAAAGCTAAAATAGTACCCGAGTTCACAGTACCCTTAAGCTCTCTATCTTGCACGCACTCTCAAGCTGCCTAAATATTAAACTCCTTCCTCTCATGTACCGCTTCCAAACCTTCTATTCAGCACTTCTCAAATCTTCAACGCATTCTCTCTCTCTCTCTCTCTCTCTCTCTCTCTCTCTCTCTCTCTCTCTCTCTCTCTCTCTCTCTCTCTCTCTCTCTTTAACAGTTTTAAGTTATATACAGATTTCATTAGCATATCATTCACCCTTTCTTATTCTAAGTGGCCATCTCGTCCCTGTCTGGCAACCGCCGAACTGAGGTTCCAAGTCCCACTTCAACTCGATAGTTTTTTGTAGTGTCTGCAACCTCACCATCCCTGTGAGATAAGGATGGGGTGGGCATGGAGGAGCCTGTACGTCTACTATACCCGTTGAGTCGTCAGCAACCATTGTCTGGCCCTCCCTGGTCCTAGCTTGGGTGGAGAGGGGGCTCGGGCGTTGATCATATGTATATATGGTCAGTCTCTTGGGCATTGTCTACTCGATAGAGCAATGTCAGTGTCCCTTGCCCCTGCCATTCATGAGCAGCCTTTAAACCTTTGAATCTTCCTGGTCATAGCTTGGGTGGAGAGGGGCTTGGGCTCTGGTCAGTCTCTAGGCCCCTAGGGCATTGTCACTGTCCCCTTGTCTCCGTCGTTCACAAGGTGCCTTTAAAACCACCTTTTCCCTGTATACTAACTTTAATAATCGACCGATTAAAACCATTCATAGTTAATCAAATTATCTTTCTGTTTTTCTTTCTCAAAAAGGAAACTAGAAAATTATAAACAAAAAGAGCAAATAAAACTATTAGGTAACATAAATATAACGAATTAATGTTAATAGGGTGCAAGCAAAGGCCTTGTTCAGGGGAATGTTGGATGTATGTTTGTGCGTATGTATGAGTATGTGTGTGTGTGTATGCGTGCGTGCGCGTGTGGCAGAGATATATAGGTCATTGGCCACCTTGGCTACTACCGTTATTCTGAAAGAGAAACTGGCTTGGCCATGTGAGAGCTCAGAAAGACATTTGTCAAAATAAGCGAAGAAAACATTAGAACACAAAAGAAAGAACAGGTGGTTGAGAAAGACGGTAAGCACAAGAAGTGAAATAAGCAAATAATAATTTTCAGAGAGAGAGAGAGAGAGAGAGAGAGAGAGAGAGAGAGAGAGAGAGAGAGAGAGAGAGAGAGAGAGAGTTTTATATAATAACTGAATGCAGTATTTTTTAAGCTGAATTAAATTATTTTTTTTTTATATGTATTTTTTTTGGCAACGTAAAAGTAAAGTTCACGTCAATTGTTTTAAATGACACCACGAATTGCCAAATTGTGTTATGTTTTTTCTGTTTGTGTTTCTAGAACAGACTGAAATAAATCTTTCCTTTGATTTTGCTTTTGAGCTCCACATTTGATCTATTGGAACCGGGGTCAGTATATGACCGAATAACATTGTTTCTTGAAGTTATTGGATCTAACATCAGTGTGCTAGACAAGGACCTTCCTATCACTTATGCTTGTGACGGACTAGAGAAAGGTTGTGACTCAAAGACAGGATGAAATCAACTGAGTGAGTTTATTATAGAACACTCTCCTTTGTATACAAAAGCTCAAGGCAACAGGAAATTTCCTGTTCAAAATCAACACCGTTACCGGTGAGAAAAACAGGCATGTTTATTCAGGTTCTTTTTAGAGCGAGGGGAGAACGAAGATACAAGCATAAAATATACACAAAATGAACTATGTACGATCGTGTGACAAACGGTTGGTACATGCTAATTCATTAGTTATTCACTTTGACCACATCCTGTATTCATGATTCTATTACATCTATTCTATGCATAATTCATTAAGCTTTCGGAGTCCTTAATTCAACCCCTGCTGATAATTCAGGTGGGCAAAAGCTCTTGCACTTGAGTTAAGGTATGATGAATTCCCTTTGTTGCTAAGGCATCTTAAAAGGCTTGGCTCTTTCCCATTAAGGTTTAAAGGTCGCTCATGAATGGCAGAGGCAAGGGACAGTGACAATACTTCTTCTTCTTCTTTATCTACATCTTTTCCCGGGTAAATGGGGAGGGTTGGCGGCAGGAAAGGCATCCGGCCATGAAAATAATTAGCCAAAACAAATATGGTTAGTGAGTATAACCAGGACAGTGACAATACTTAGCTGGATAATTCCTAGACACTGGCCATACATCCATATGATCACCACCCAATCTATGACCAGGAAGGGCCAGGCAATGGCTGCTGATGACTTATAAAACCTTAAAAAAAAAGAGGAATAAGATAGAATAGTATGCCCACGTGTACCCTAAAGCAAGAAAACTCTACCCCAAAGACAGTGGGGGACCATGGTACAGAGGCTATGGCAGTACCCAAGACTAGAAAACAATGGTTTGATTTTGGAGCGTCCTTCTCCTAGAAGAGCTGCTTACCACAGCTAAAGAGTCTCTTCTACCCTTACCAAGAGGAAAGTAGTCACTAAACAATTACAGTGTAGTAGTTAACCCATTGAGTGAAGAAGAATTGTTTGGTAATCTCAGGGTTGTCAGGTGTATGAGGACAGGAGAATGCAGAAAGAATAGTCCAGACTATTTGGTGTATGTGTAGGTAAAAGAAAAATGAGCTGTAACCAGTCAAAAGACCCAGTATCTCAGGCCTGTATTATTATTATTATTTTTTTTTTTTTTTTTAAATTGTTATCGATGGGTGAACTGTGAGTATTTTATGAATCTTATAATACATCGTAAATAATATTAGCCTTGAATATAGTTACTGTTATGTTTTCTGGCTACTATTCTATTTTTCTGTTTCTGTTTTGCTATTTTCTATGCTCAATTAATAAATAAGAGAATAAAAAATTGGAGTAGATCTTACATAATCTACGTTTTGATATAGCTGACCGTAACAATTGCAACCATTTTTCTACCGTCACTTATTACTGTAATTTTTCTATTTCACCAAGACACAATGGGGTCAGTTATCTGACAACCCCCAACACGGTTGCTATGGGCCAAATATCATTCGTGATTTATTTATGAGGAGTTAAAAAGCTATAAAGATAGATTTGCTTAGATTGTGCATATGAGCATCTTCTACAATCATTCGACTATTTAGGCCCCCCTTCAGAATACTTTTTCCAACATGATTATCTGTTTGCCTTCTCTTCTTCGGTCACTCAAAAGCCTACAAAATTTGTCATCTTTTATCCCCTTTGATTCGTTTACCTAAAATCATACGCAGATACAGATTCTCAGTAATCATCATTTTACTTTTTTTCTTGCCCATTGAGACACCATCTGTAGTCACCAATACGTCTGCTTCTGATAAGGCAGTTTTGAGAATGTTAAGAAGTTCAGATGGTTCGTCGCTGGCAATGCCAGCATCAACGAAAGGAAAATTATGCTGCTTCAGAAGTGCTATCAGAGTCGTCTTGTTACTATCACGTATGTGTCCCTCCTTCAAGGGCTCGCCAGGCTCCTGTAATTCATTTCCTGTTAGGTATTCTTTTTCTCTAGCTGTTCCAGACACAAGTCCCCGAGACCCCATAATAACGTAAAAATTATAAACAAAATGATTGTTGTGACATTCCCTGTTTTGGCAGTTCATGGGATTGAATTCAAAATTGTGCTAATCTGTTATATTCTTCTCCGAAAAACAATGTTTTCAATTTCACGCTGTCGTAATAAAGAACGGATATGTTCGTAAAGTATGCTAGCTTGAAGTAATTTTTGTTCCATATCTCCAACATCGAAACGTTAGGTATCTACTTTTACATTACCGAAGATTTGCAACTTTCTTTAGTTCTCCGGTGATTGTATTAGTCACTGAAAGACTCTGTACAATACTTTAAACTATGTGGTTCTAAAAAGGTCACTAAATAATAAAAAAAAAATTAGCGTGCGAAATTTTTGTTGCCAAAAGTATCAACCATCATATTCCTGCAATGCAAATGCCAAATGCCAATGATTTAGCGGTCATTTTAGTCTTTTCGTAGCATTTTAAATGATATAGATGCTGTCTGAACAAAGATCTGACAGTAATTTTTAGTCTTCCAGGGATTAACCGGTGATGAGGTGTGGGACAGAGGTAGATGGAGAAAGCTGACCAGATACATCAACCCCACATAGAAGTGGGAAAAGATGTAGACAAAGAAGAAGAAGAAGAAGCGTTTTAAACGTTAAACAGAACTAATTGCGTTTTGGTAAAATCTGCCGGATCAATCCTGCGTTTTCACTTAAAACTGAGAGCAGTTATCACTCAAACACTCTCGGCCACTCACTTATATAATCTACATATATAAATTTCATAAAAAAACAAACTCGTGACATGAACGTAAGTAAGTTGTTACGCCTGTAAACATAAATGCGGTTGAAATAAATAGATAATCTAGTTTTAAAAAAAACTTACACAATTCAAGACATTTCACATAACTTGAAAACCACAGCATGAAACAAGAATAGGGAACAAACAAGCGAAAGCCTATATATTAGACTTTTGAATCTGTAGGAATAATATCTTGAATTTTCCCACTCGAAGACAGTGGCGAAGAGGATAAAGAGATTGTTCAGACGAACTTTCTTACAAAAGACAAGTGCTTACAATGACCAAGGTCAACCTAATCTCAAAAGATTGCTCTTAATATAAAGAATTCCACTGCAGGATCTTCTAGACTTGAGATACGACCACGTAGTGTAGCGCATGATGAAGAACCCGTTTAAAGGTCGCTCTTGAATGGCAGAGGCAAGGGACAGTGACATTGCCCTAGCAGTCAGGACAATGCCCTAGAGACTGACCATATATTATATGATCAGCGCCCAAGCCTCCTCTCCACCCAAGCTAGGACCAGGGAGGGCCAGGCACTGGCTACTGATGACTCATCAGATAGACCTATAGGCTCCCCCAACCTTAGCTCACAAGGATGGTAAGGTTGCAGACACTAATGGCACTAACGAGTCTGAGCGGGACTCGAACCCCCGACTGGCAAACACCAGGCAGAGACTTTACCAATCAGGCCACCGGCAACTCAAAGGTTTAAAGGCCGCTCATGAATAGCAGAGGTAAGGGACAGTGACGATCCTCTAACTTGCAGGACATTGCCCTAGAGATTGACCATATATACATACACCAGGGAGGGCCAGGCAATGGCTGTCGATGATTCAGCAGGTAAACCTGTACGCTCCCCCAAACCCTCTATTCTTAGCTCACAAGGATGGTGAGGTTACAGACACCACAAGAAACTATCGAGCTTGAGCGGGACTCGAACGCCTATCCGGCAATTGCTAGACAGGGACGTTTCCAGTAGGCCACCTCAGGATAATAGTTTTATATATCTATCTGGGAATATGTTTATGATAGAATGCCGAGTTTAGCTAGGATTCACTTTGCAGGCTGCATATGATATTATCTACATAGTCTGTTTCCAGACAAATATAGGCTTATGTTGCATACCTTTTGGCTAACAATATTCCCGTTGTTCGATTTATAATCTAAGAGCAGGGTTACCAGATTATTTTCACTGGATTATCGTACATGAACCTTAAAATTATCGTTTTTTTTTTTATCCAAAATTATCGTACACACTTTCAAAAATGGTTATTAAGGAGTAACATAAATAACTTATTTCAAGGTATTTTGATGAACACACATTTAAAATATATATATATATATATATATATATATATATATATATATATATATATATATATATATATATATATATTATATATATATATATATATATATATATATATATATATATATATATATATATATATATATATACCTAAGGTATGTATCGTACATCGTACCGGACCCAAATAATCGTACATGTACGATGATTATCGTACGAATGGCAAACCTGTCTAAGAGCATATTTAAAAGCATTGGAAACGGCACAAATAAAGAAAAATGACAAAATGAAATTACAGATATGATTACAAAAAGTTAATTTCATGGGCTCTGTTGAATAAGATAAAGAAGACCATAATAAAAGACAAATAAAGAGATGTGGCAAAATGAAATTACGGTTATAATTACCAAAAGTTAATTTCATAGGCTCTAACGAAAAAAAAGAAGACTGCCATATCCCGGATGTTTAAGAAGCTGAGCAACGAAAGGTGACGACATCATGACTATTGGATAAACGATGTGGAAACCTCTATGAAAAAAAAAGAAGCTTGTTCGAGATCCAGGAAGCGTGAGGGTGAATGCAAGAAGACAAATTATGCACGGTGTGGTTGTGTCTTAATGCTGAGGAGGTTCACTATTGACTGAATGAAGAAGTATGCTGTGTAACTCTGCTAAGGGAATTTGCAGGTTTATCCATAACCAATGGAATTAGAATGCTGTCATGGTATGTCATTAATGACGATAAGGATCAATTTTACTTGGCTTGAGTTTCTATTTCTTTCTTTATTTATTTACCTTTCTCGTCACCGTGACCTTGATTTTGACCCTACAAGGTTTCAATTTATAAGGGGTCTATTGCGTATCATAGTGCATCTCTCCTTAAAATTCAAGTTAAATTGGTCTAGAATTTCTTTCCCGTAAAGTTATTAACAAAGAAAGAACAAACAAACAGACACACACCGACAAAAAAATATACCCCTTGCCCACCTCAACCGGTACGGGGTAACAATCATATTTTTTTTTTTTTATCTTTGATTATGAAAAACACATTTACAATATTACAATTTATAACATATATACATCATAGTATATTTGTATAAATT
>NC_090748.1:6954448-6959448 GCF_036898095.1 Palaemon carinicauda
TACACCTAACGACTAGAGAAGAATAAAGAAAAGACTTATTCCCTCTCACGAATCTTCCTCCCGAATCTCGCCCCATTCCCCAGCCTTCTTCTCTTTCTTCCCCACTGGATGGGTGCTTCAGGCAGGGTTGCCAAAAGGTGGAATTGTGGGGTAATGACGGAAAAATAAATCTACAGATGGATCTACATCATTTCAATTTCCGATTTCTGCTTTACTCTGTCTGGAACAGAAAATATTTCCGCATAGTTATCAAGGTTGGAAAACTATCATTTGGTATCTGAATCTGTTTTTTTATATTTAATATTAAATCTATGTTTTTATATCTGTTGATCTTTATTGTATTTTGAATTGAAACTAACATAACGGAGTATAGAAATTGTGATGATATTTGGTTAATTTAGGGTATTTTTTGTTGGTTTCAGGTACTTCAGCGTGCAAAGGCCGTTTCGTTTTCCTTATTAGGAGTAATAATTAGCAGAAATTTGTCAGATCTCGAGATTTATCCCTAGATTTGGAGATTCTAGATGTCTGGTGCGGATAGTCTATATGAATTTCTATGAAGAAGAAACAAAGATGAGTAAACCTCTATATTGTTGCAATGAGTTTACTTGCACTTCTATGAAGTATAGTGAGTAATTTCTATAATAGGAAAGCCTACGTGATCAGAAGAAAAGTGGAAATAGGGATTTTGGGGTTGTTTGGGAGATTTTTAGACTACGCATCCGGTAACGCTGTAGGCAGACCCAGTGGCAAGTTGGCAACACTGGCTCCAGGTGAAGTCCCTTCAATGCATCCAGGCATCCTGAGCAGTGTTGCCAGATGGGTTAGTATAAAAATCCCCAAAACAACCAAAAAATCCCCATTTCCACAAATATATTCTCTTCTGTCTTGTTCACGTAGGCTTTACTAATATAGAAATTACTCAATATACTTCATATAAGTGCAAGCAAACTAATTACAACTACTGTATAGAAAGGTTTACTCGTCTTTGTTTCTTCATAGAAATTTATACAGAATATCCCCACCAGACATCCAAAATTCCCAAATCTAGGGATAAATCCCCATACCTGGCAACACTGATTCCTGAGTATGACTCGCTGCCAGGCACGTTCCGCCGCTTGGTACGATTCGACCCAACCAGGCTAACAACACGTCAACTCATCGTGCAAGTATCCTTTGCTACCTTTATGCGAGGTCCTATAAGAGTCCTTGCTCACCAGCAGGGTGTTCTATTCGAGCTTTGGAAAGCACATTCTCTTCAGAATGGATGAATTAAAGTGAGGACATCTTATCTTCGAGAGCTCTCAGGGCGAAATGCAAAAGAGAGCACCTGCCCTCAAGTAGGGAGCGCTCCTGACAGACTCGTGCCTTCCTTGTGTCCTCTGTCACCCTCAGAGGGTTGGTTCAAAGATTATCTATGCGGGGTCGTGTCTGCCTCCAAATATTTTGCTATCTAGATTGCATACTTTGTATCTGCTGGACAAATGTATCTTTCTCTGCTTCACGGTTCCAAACGGCTGTATTAGTGACAAACAAAAGGAGTTATTATTATTATTATTGTTATTACTTGCTAAGCTACAACCCTAGTTGGGAAAGCAGGATGCTATAAGCCCAGGGGCTCCAATAGGGGAAAATAGCACAGTGAAGAAAGGAAATAAACTATAAGAGAATTAATGAACAATCAAAATAAAATATTTTTAGAACAGTAACAGCATTAAAATGATTCTTTCATATGTATACTGTAAAAACAAAAAACAAAAAAACAAGAGGAAGAGAAATAAGATAGATTAGTGTGCCCGAGTGTACTCTTAATCAAGAGAACTCTACCTCGACAGTGGTAGACTATAGTACAGAGGATATGGCACTACCCAAGACTGGAGAACAATGGTTTGATTTTGGAGTGTCCTTTGCCTAGAAGAGCTACTTACCATATCTAAAGAGTCTCTTCTACTCTAACCAAAGGAAAGTAGCCACTGGACAATTACAGACCAGTAGTTAACCCCTTGAACGAAGAAGAATTGTTTGGTTATCTCAATGTTGTCAGGTGTGAGGACAGAGGAGAATGCGGAAAGAATAGGCCAGACTATTAGATGAGTGTGTGTGTAGGCAAAGGAAAAATGAGCCGTAATCAGAGAGAGGGGGATCCAGTGTAGTACTGTCTGGCCAATCAAAAGGACCCAATAACTCTCTAGAGGTAGTATCTCAACGGGTGTTAAGGGCAGAGTACTTGCACAAACATACCTGAAGGTCCACATGTAGCCATGATAGACTTGTGATCTGGCATATTCCACTAGGAAGAAAACATTTTATGGCAATTACTAGTGCCCATGTCCCACCATTTTATAGACAAAAAGACTTACTGGAAGATTTCAATTCTTGCTTTTGGAAAAACAAGTACCAGTTGAGAGGTTCCATCTATATTCATAGCACAGGCAATATAAAGGCTATTAGTGGTGTCAGACTATCACAGGGATTAACCGGTGATGAAGTGTGGGACAGAGGTAGATGAAGAAAGCTGACCAGAAACATCGACCCCACATAGAAGTGGGAAAAGATGTAGACAAAGAAGAAGTGTCAGACTATTCTTATGTTTTGAGCACATCTTGTAATTAGAAAGACAATAATTCAGCTAAAGGACAACCAGATAGATGCATTTGAAGTCCAAGTACTGGCACATGCTAGACAATTCTATAAAAAGGTAGTCACACTAATAATGTAAGCCTAACCCGAGTCTTGCATGGGGCAGGAGTTGGAGAGAGATCATGAGCTGTAGAGATGAAAATTCCTTAACTGACATTTCTGTGGAAGATCGAGACACTGAGTGGGAGAAGTTCCATAATGTTAGAGAATGCTGCAGAGGCAAAAATTGACCTCAAAATGTAGCCTCATGCAGAACTCTGATGCAATTCATCAATTACTCAAGCAAGAAGGGAAAGCATGCAATGCAAATCTTGTAAAATTCATTCCATCTGCAATGACACACAGATGGAAAACCATAAGGCTGGAGAGGCACAGTGTTAAAAGTGTACACTCGAGCACACTATTCTATCTTATTTTTCTTCCGCTTGTTTTGTTAAAGTTTTTATAGTTTATATAGGAGATATTTATTTTAATGTTGTTACTCTTCTTTAAATATTCTATTTTCCTTTTTTTCCTTTCCTTACTGGGGTATTTTCCCTGTTGGAGCCTCTGGGCTTATAGCATCCTGCTTTTCCAACTAGGGTTGTAGCTTAGCTAATAATAGTAATAATAATTAATAGAGAACTACTGGTGGATTGAATGGGCTGAGGGATTATCTTTTACCTAACCTAAACAACATGAAAGGCATTTATATTCTAAATTGAGCTGTGGATTTCCATGTTATACTACTAATGTGATGCCTGACTTCCCTTTCGTCTAGAACCTAGACAAGCTTCTAGAACTGCTCAAAGTTCTCCATGTAATAAAAAGCCTTCACAATGGAAAAAGCTGTGGTCCTGATCGTATTCCCAGTGAAATTTTCAGGCACGGGGCTACTGCCTCAAACAGCGGCTACACAAGCTCAGGGTCACTTCTTGGTTCGGCTTCAGTATATAAAACTTTCATGGGATTGTATATTCAATGAAAATTCCTGTAAATATAGCAGTTTGTAAGAAAAGAAAGAAGGTTTGAAAGTACACATTGATATTATTTGCTCGATGGTAATTTCGGAATTTTTCGTTCAATACTTTAGAAATTATGTATTTTAAATGTACTTGAAGGATTATTTATCAAGTTGTGTTCTAACTGCAATTGATTATGTATTTTAAATGTAATTGAAAGATTATTTATCAAGTTGTGTTCTAACTGCAATTAATTATGTATTTTAAATGTAATTGAAAAATTATTTATCAAGTTGTGTTCTAACTGCAATTAATTATATATTTTAAATGTAATTGAAAGATTATTCATAAAGTTGTGTTCTAACTGCAATTAATGGTTAAGGATAAACATGGGAGATTACATTATTTAAAATATTCGTAACATTTCCGTATACCTGACAAAGTTTTTGTAAGTACCGATTCTTTATAAATAACCAGATTATCTATTAAAGTAGAGGAGGAATTGCACTTAAGTACGATATTTCAGGGAGGAAATATATATAAGATGATCATGTATTTAGATCAATATTATTATTTCATTATAATCACCCCTTTATAATAAAGAACAAGTAGCTGGCCACACACACACACACACACACACACACATATATATATATATATATATATATATATATATATATATATATATATATATATATAGTGTATACATATGTATTTATATTATACATATACTGTATATATATACATATATATATATATATATATATATATATATATGCATATATATATATGCATATATATATATATATATATATATATATATATATATTTATATATATGTATATATATACATATATATATACATATATATATATATATACATATATATTTATATATATGTATATATATATATATATATATATATATATATATATATATATATATATATATATATATATACATATAATTCTTAATTACTAAAAGAAAACAATGTCGCGTCTTTGTGAAAGATATGAGCGAAAGAATTATATGCAGTAAGGCAACCTAGGAGGTTGAAGCCTGATTATAACTCGTTGAAGACCACTCTCTTTATCCTTCGACTTTGACACTTCAGAGCGAAACATTAGGACTTTTGCGAGCAGGACATCATGACCTTGTTCTTGGAGCCCACTGTGTCGTTTCAATTGTTGAGAGGATCACCAAGTTTCATTTTATTAATTTAGTTTTATCATCTTCACGTACATTTTTTTTTTTTGCGATTTTTTATGCATTTGAAACCGAAACGATTTCTTATTGACTTTAAATCTTTAATTGAATTTTACTTAATAAGGAAAACAAAATTTACAAAAAGGAAAAAATAATATATTGGCCTCATTTCTTGGGCATATATTTCATCCTCCTAAATCATAGCGCCATTAC
>NC_090748.1:6969448-6973125 GCF_036898095.1 Palaemon carinicauda
AAAAAAAAAAAAAAAAAAAAACTCGCATGGTTGACTTGGAAGTGTTGGAAACTTAATTATAAATCTAGCAAGTAGTTTGTCCACATTCTTTACAAAGATGTTTTTTTAGGTTGCTAAGCAAAAATCAAGACACAGGCTCTTGCACAAAAAACAGCCTGTAAGTGGGATAAATCTACAAAGAGCTAAAGAGAAGCAATTGATTAAGTTCAGAGTTCTGTTGCACAAATACGATTAACTACTTAAAAAATTATAATTTAAGGACTGAAGCTATGGCTCTTGACTTTCAGGATAAAGTTTGAGTATAAACAATGTTTACTGCAATCAGAATCAAGTTTGAAAAATAGTTCTTTGATTTTCAGAGAGAGGATAATACCTGTGAACGTTGTAGTCTATTGAAATAACAGATATCAGTATAATATCTATCTAGTTTATCTCCCATTTAAATATATATATATACACACATATATATAACATATATATATATATATATATATATATATATATATACACATATATATAATATACATATATATATATATATATATATATATATATATATATATATATATATATATATATATATGTTCAATAATATACCCATATATATCAATATGAATATATACTCACATGTATATATGTATATATATATATACATATATATATTATATATTATATATATATACTGTATATATATATATATATGTATATATTATTACGGCCGGAGAATTACTTAAATTTCCGAGCTCCAAAACTAACCTGATTATATTACATAAGTCTGTTACACTTGAAAAATAATACCCGATCTCTGAGAATCTTACGCAACTCCCAGATGGCAATATATGTGAACACTGAATATCCTAAGGTCTCTTACGTTACTCTCAAGACAAAACTGGGTGATTATTTATGTGAACTATTCAAAAACCAGTCACTTACAACGGTTCTTAGTCAGGGAATACGAGCAAAGCACCGAGAAAAAATATTGGGTGATTGAAATAATACACACTTTACAAAAATAAATATATTCTATAAAAAGTTCGCAATAATTCAAAAGAATAAACACTAAAAATAAATTGCTAGAAATTTAAACCTGAACTAAACCTTAGACTAAGAGGAAAAATTTATACTCTATCAAAAATTATACAATCAATTGTTTCATTTGAAATTAATTTATGAAAAATATTCAATTTTGACAATTAATGAAAAAAAGTTACCACTTAACAGTAGTGATTAAACAATGTTGAAATTTACATATATGTAACTGTTACACTTACGTCTTTTGGTTCACACGAGGATACAGAACGATTAAGCAAAATAAATACACTCCACTGTTTAACTTAATCTCACAGGGCCAGTTACAAGAATTTATGTCAAAATGTACTTACATTAACACACTACACTTGAATTAACAATATTTTCACCAACGTTTGAACCACAATATACACGATATACATTGGATAAAAATCACTTATTCACGTTTGAGAGGATAACACTTTACACACTTGAGAGGCGAGAGGGCTGGCGGACGTTTGCTCTTTCTAAGGAATAGGATGGCTCTCCTCTGCTGCCTACGCATTCCTAGGGTCTATATATATTGACTTAACTCGTCTAGAAATTTCTAGTAGATCATTCTCGTAGCGTGGGGGGCATGGCCTTAGCAGCGTAAGGTTGCCTACGAAGTAATTTGAAGAAGGGTACTAACACTCTTTCAGCCCACCTTCCTCTGGTAACATTAAAAAAAAGAGTAAATCTAATTCGAGAATTTTCATGCAAGTGGAAATATAAAAATTACATAATCCCTCGTGCTCATACCTCATGTGTGTCATACAGCATACCTAAACGAGGTTACATAAGACTTCGTAACAAAACTACGTGAAATAAAATGTTACTTCTTAAGATAACGTAAATATACATATCTGAATTGAATGAAGATATATTTCAATGAATGACGAAAGTCTTATGTAATTTACATACATTTACTCAAACCTACATGGGTGGAACTCACCTTGCGAGCTGCCTCTTAAATACACAAATGAAATACATGAATAAAATATTTACTCATATGCTAGACAAACTTCGTAAGTATATATATATATATATATATATATATATATATATATATATATATATATATATGCGAGTTTGTGCATATATAGAGGAATATGTATATATATATGTATATTTATGGATATATACACACATATATACATATATTTATATATATATATATATATATATATATATATATATATATATATATATCTATATATCTATATCTATATATATATATACATATATATATATATATATATATATATATATATCTATATATCTATATCTATATATATATACATATATATATATATATATATATATATATATATATATATATATATATACATATATATATATATATATATATATATATATATATATATATATATATATATATGTAATGCATAGAACAGTCGGAGAGGGTGGAGAAGGATTGGCTTGGATTGGTGATAGGAATTTAGCAGACCTAGATTATGCTTGTGATGGTGTCCTTATTAGCAGAACACCACAGGATTTGCAATGCTTGCTTACCAGAATGCATGAAATATCACACGAGGTTGGGCTGAAGATAAATAGAAGAAAGATAGAGATGATGAGAACGGAGTAAGCAATGGGAGATGAAATATCGTTGGAAGGAGAAAAGATTAATGAGGTAGAATCATTTAAGTATTTAGGAACTATGATCTCCAATACAGGGTCTTTAGAATTACAGTTTAGTGAAAGATTGAAATAAACAAATTAGACAATGGCTAGGTTAAGGAAAATTTGAAAATCAAATTACCTGGAATTACATATAAACATCAGACTATATATCAGTTTAGTGAGATCGGGTGTTACTCTATGGACATGAGTCAAGGTATGACAGCGAAACAATCTCCAATAGAATTAGTAGATTTGAGAACAATGCCCTCAGAAGGATATTGGGAGTTGAATGGCAGGACAGGATTAGAAATGAAGATATAAGAGAGGTTACTCGAGTGCCATATGTGGATGAGATCATGATGAGGGGTAGATGGAGATGGTTTGGGCCTGCTCTTCGCCCTCCCCAAGAGAGATTAGTTCACCAAATGTTCAGCTGGGCTCCACAAGGGACTGAAAGAGCTGGAAGACCCAGGCCTACGAGGATGAGGATTATGAAGTGTGAAGTAGGAGACGATGGATGAAGAAGTATTGAATTAAAAGCTCAAGACAGAGACGACTAGTGAAATCTAACCAAGGCTCTTCGCGTCAATAGGCGTAGGAGATGATATATATATATATATATATATATATATATATATATATATATATATATATATATGTATGTATATAAATGTATATATATATATATATATATATATATATATATATATATATATATATAGTACATATATTCTAATTTCTGCCTTATCCCCATTGTATAAGAGAATCGGTCATACACGTCAACTTTCTCCATCTATTTATATTGTTTGCATCTTTTCCCTCAATTCCATCCTATCTATTTATCTCTCTATCTATCTATCTATCTTTCTATCTATCTGTCTATCTATCTATTTATCTATCTATCAATCTACCTATATTGATATGCAAGGCAAAGGAAAAAAACGTAATTCTTGTTGATACTTTAAACTTATGGGTGACACAAT
>NC_090748.1:6973625-6991125 GCF_036898095.1 Palaemon carinicauda
TCTCATAAAATATAAATTTCTTGAGATATCAGAAGTCATCAACTGTTGCTAATTCCTTTTTATGCTAATGAGAAGGCACTGTATTTAACGCATTAATGCAATATAATCTAGATTAAACAGGCTATCAATAATCGCCTTGCAATTGCATAATAGCAACGAGGTTCAGTCTTCATAAGGACGGTCAAGCGATGTTAGTGTATTCAGGTAAATTTGAAATTCTGTTTTTTTTTTTTCCACATATCCTGTAACTATCACTTTCAAAACTAGAGGGGCAGTCAGTAGAGCGCAGACTTCCGCCGCGGTAGTTTATTTCTCTATCTTTTGCTCGACCTTGACCTTGACCTTTAACCTTAACATGTATTAATTGGCGTGGATTTTCACACACTCAAATATGAACCAAGTTTGAAGTCTGTGCGACCACGATGACCAAACTTAAGGCTGATTACGAGAATTGGACATTTGCTTGACCGTGACCTTGACCTTTGACCTTGACCTTCCAAAAATTAATCATTTCCACCTTTTTACATAACAGTTAATCTCTATGCAATTTCATTACTCTACGATTAAAATTGTGGCCAGGAAGCTGTTCACAAACAAACGCACACACAAACAGAGTGAACAACTTCCTTCCAACTTCGTTGTTGGATGTAATAATGTTAATTTAGATATATATTAAAATGGTTGTTAAAAGTCACCTCTTAGCTCTAATAGATGGATGAAGCAAAGTATAGGAAAGAATAAATATCCGAATTATTCCACCGAATATATTGTCCGCTACATAAAAATTCTAATTTCTTGCGCATTGCAGCTTATATTGAAAATTATTTAACTGAGTTCAATTGCATTGAGTCAACAGAGAAAAGCAACCTTTGCAAGGTACAAACCTTCAATGAGAAAACCCCCTTGCTTCCATAGTCTTCTATTGGAAACGTCCCTGCCTGGCGTTCTAACGGAATCGAGTTCACGACCCGGTAAAGCTCAATAGTTCTTGCAGTGTTTGCAACCTCACGATCCCTGTGAGCTAAGGATAGGGGGTTTGGTTGAGCCTATAGGTCTACCTGCTGAGTCATCAGCAGCCATTGCTTGACCCTTCCTGGTCCTAGCTAGAGTGGAGAGGGGGATTGGGCGCTGATCTTAAGGGCATTATACTGCTATGGCCCTGTCACTTCCCCTTGTCTCTGCCATTCATGAGCGGCCTTTAAACCTTTAAATGCTGACAGAAGGGGTTTGGGGAGTCTACAGGTCAACCTGCTGAGTCCCTCAGCAGCCATTGCATGACCTTCCCTGGTCCTAGCTAGGGTGGAGAGGGGGCTTGAGCGCTGATCTCAATGGGCATTGCCCTGCTAGGCCACTGCCAATGTCCCTTGTCTCTGCCATTCATGAGTGGCCTTTAAACTTTTAAATGCTGCCAGGAAGCGTTTGGGGGAACCTATAGGTCAACCTGCTGAGTCAATCAGCAACCATTGCATGACCTTCCCTGGTCCTAGCATGGGTGGAGAGGGGGCTTGAGCGCTGATCTCAAGGGCATTGTCCTATTGGAAAAACTGCCACTGCCCCTTGCCTCTGCCATTCATGAGCGACTTTTAAATACTGCCAGAAGGTGAAAGAAAGAAAGACGATAGGAGGGGAGTTGTGTCCCTAAACTTTTATCTCAAACAAATTCCTTTTCTGTGTCATTCTCTTTGGAGATGAAAAATTTCATACTTCGGCAGAGGAAGCCATTTATCATCGCCCCGGTCTCTTCACCCCTCTCTCTCTCCCTCTCCCTCTCCCACTCTCTCTCTCTCCCTCCCTCTCTCACCTCTTATCAAGGCGTTATCTTCATCCGTATGTGGTCTACTCCCCCTTCTCCCTTCTCATTATTTATGGCCTCGTTTATCTCTCATCTATTGTGCCACAGCGTGATCATCTCTTATTACTCCATTGGGGCTTTCATTCTACTCTCTCTCTCTCTCTCTCTCTCTCTCTCTCTCTCTCTCTCTTCTTCTTCTTCTTCTTCTTCTTCATTAGAATCCAGATATTAATGACAATGAATGATAATGTTCAAAACGCATCATAGAGTAGAGATTAAAAAGATCTAAAAATGTCTTTAAAAGTACCTTAAATACTTTTTAATATTTTCCCATTATCTTCAATACTTCACAGACAGTTTTACAACTGACAGTGAAACTGATTGATGACAAAGGTCTTCTCACAAAGTATATAGACTTTGAAAATTATTAATGGTTAAGTAAAGCTCACTCTGAAGTATTTCGTTACCAAGTTTACAAATTTTCTTTTTTAGAAACTCAGAGGAAAACATTTCGTAGTAAAGACTGAAATGGCAAATATGAGATCATTATTGATAATAGTTCAATGACTTCGGTATTCCCCTTGAAAGAGAAGTTATCCAGCTGGTTCTCTAGTGCCAATTGCTAAACTGAATCTTTCCCTAACGAGAACACAAATACGAGACTCATCGTTTTACTAATAATGGTGAATTCTTTGAAAAAAAAATTGATACGGCAATGGGCAATCCTCTATCTTCATTACTAAGCGATATTTATATGTATTTTTTTTTCTTTTGGTTAGAAAAAATGTCACAATATCAACAAAAAACGACACTGCTGCTAGTCAAGTGTAAGTTAGTTTAAAGGCTACTCATGAATGACAGAAGCAAGGACCCGTAACAATGCCCTAGAGACTGACCCAATTGTACATACGGCGAAAATCTCATTGCGATCGCTTACAGGCCCCAGGCTTTCCAGCATCTACTCATCCTTCACACTTGAGGGAAGGAGGCCCTGACAATATGACTCTCGGCCTAGGATTTTCCCCCCACCCCTCAGGCCAATCTAAATTCTACCTAATGCGATAGGCACCTTCAGAAACGTGGAAAATTATGCCGATCGCTTATAAATAGCGCCAGAGGGTGAAACCATACATTAGCATGGTAATATCGGCTTCGATCTGTGAGAAAAACTCATGATTGGTTTATAAATTCGAGCGGAAAATCAAATCGTCAACGATATCAAGGTTACAACTGCCCCATAAAATTGGTTAGAGGGAAGATGACGTTCTTCATGCAGTTTACAATGGTGGCGGTTAGCGACACAGAGGCCTTATTTTGAAAAGGCCTCTATGTAAGAACTTATTTGACTCGTAATAAGAATATAGTTAACATGTTGAAAAGGTGTTTTGGCCCTTCTGTGACAATCACTGTTGGAAGGAGAGAGAGAGAGAGAGAGAGAGAGAGAGAGAGAGAGAGAGCGCGTACGCAGGGTATGGTTGCATTTGAATAGGAGTCTTATCTTTGTCAATTACATGCTCAAGTCAGTATTTATTCTTTTAGGAAGACTGAAAAAGGTTCAAGGATGAAAAACAATATAGAATCATAACAAATCCAGAAAAAAAATAAATATAAAGAGAAAACCAACATTCTTTGAACGACAGGTGTTGAAGAAGCAAATTCATCACTAAACCTCATGCAAATAACTTTACTAACGGAGAGAATCATTATTTTTAATAGCAAAAAGAGAAGAGAAGCACTACATTTCTTACGGTGCCCTGCATGGGCCTATTGACTGTAAAAAAAACTATATTCCAAAATGAAGTTCTGTCAAGTAGGCAAATTTTACCACGCCTGAAGTAAATCTTAGCATCTACATTATATGCTTTACGTGATTACGGAAAGTTCGGTGCCGAAGGAGGTGAATTTTCATATCAGCCAAATGATAGACTAAATGAAGAGGAAGTCCCCATAGGGTTTTGAGTGCTTATGGTCGGTTGGGTTCGATTCTGTCATCTTCTCCTTGTAGAGACTCTAGCGGCCTAGCCTAACCGAGGCACTAAGTGTGGTGGATTGGTATATTTATGGAATATAACTTTTTAGATGATCATATTTAGGGATGAAATTAATATTGAACTTGGAAAAAAAATTAATGCCAATGACTGGAGGACGTTTACCAGTCCAAGGAGATATTAATTTTAATGTTATTACTCTAAACACATTTTATTTTTCTTTGTTTCCTTTCCTCACCAGGCTATTTTCCCTGTTGGAGCCCCTAACTTTATAGCATTCTACTTTTCCAACTAGGGTTGTAGCTTAGCAAGTAGTAATAATAATAATAATAATAATAATAATAATAATAATAATAATAATAATAATCTTACCTTACCTAGCCCATCCCAACCAAACCCAAGCCAACCTAACCTAACCTAACCCAACCTAACCTACATTGGCATGACATTTCGCGCCACCTAGAGCGGGTGGAGCATCTATCAATACTACCATTACTGCCTTAACAAGACGTAAAATCATAAAATCAACACGAGTCCTCAACTAAGTCCTGGAAAATTAATGATTAAAGTTCATAGAAGCTCTGCTTGTTCTCTGTGAGAAGTCAACCGCACCCCTTCCTTAACGTCACCCCCAAGAATACTACGCCATACAAAAGCGTTTCTGAGGACTGCATTTACAGGGATGGATTCATAGGATTGAATTTATGGATTTGCGTGATATATATATGCATGTTAATCGTGTTTACAAGCATGTACAGTATATGGATGTATATGCATCTTTATAGATTTATATATGTATATATATATATGTATATATATGTATATATAAATATATATATATATAATATATATATATATGAATTTGCATTCATATATATATACATATATGTGTATGATTATGTTTATGTATTCATATGGATATGGTTAATGCATATTAATAAAAAGAAACTGTATTGGAAGGCGTAACAACTATTACCTCTCACCCGAAATGAAATCACCCGACACCTGGCTAACGGGGTAAGAACTCCTCCCACACAAACAACTAAAAATATAATTCCATGGTAGTTTGTGTGTGTGTGTTTGTGTGTGTTCGTACTCACACTGTACTATATAAAATGTAAATCAGTTACCTGAAGATCTATTACGTCACTAGTGAGAAGTTGATTGATTGATTGATTAGGACCTATTGTCGCCGAGTGAGGAGTTAAACTTATATTTTCTATTTCATTTTCCCCCGTGGTTCTTTTGCATCTAAGCATCGCGTTTCCCTGTGATTTTTACGTGTGTGTAATATATATATATATATATATACATATATATACAGTATATATATATATATATATATATATGACTACAGATACTACGAATGTCCTTATCTTGCTCCGAGAGAGAGAGAGAGAGAGAGAGAGAGAGAGAGAAATCGATTGATTTTGAGTTTTCTTGCATCCTGACATCTAAGGTATTGTTGACATCGATTTCGTTTGTTATGAAAGAATAAAAGGAAATTCAATTTAAAATCATGAGAGAGAGAGAGAGAGAGAGAGAGAGAGAGAGAGAGAGATCGAACATTTTTTTTATGGTGTTCCCAGTATCCAATATGACGCAATCCTTGAAATCTGCACAAGAAGTCGGCAACAGTAAGACGGATGTTGGGGGGAAATCCCCTGAGTCTGAACTGGTCACAAGACCAAACATCCCGGTAAAGACCGGGGTTTAAAGGTTTAAAGGTCGCTCATGAATGGCAGAGGCAAGGGACAGTGACATTGCTCTAGCAATCAGGACAATGCCCTAGAGACTGGCCATATTATATGATCAGCGCCCAAGCCTCCTCTCCACCCAAGCTGAGACCAGGGAGGGCTAGGCAGTGGCTGCTGATGACTCAGCAGATAGACCTATAGGCTCCCCCAAACCCCCCAACCTTAGCTCACAAGGATGGTAAGGTTGCAGACACTAATGGCACTAACGAATCTGAGCGGGACTCGATCCCCCGACTGGCAAACACCAGCCAGAGACGTTACCAATCAGGCCACAGCAACCCTACAGTATTAACCACAAATTTAAACAACTGGTCTTTAAAATAAACACCAATATAATTCGAGATATCATTAATAGTCTAGGATATGTATTCACCTCTACTGTAGTTTACTTATTTGTTTGTGAGCAACTAAACACAAAAACTACTGAACCGATTTTGCCCAAACTTGGTAGTCACGTTGGATATGATCCAAGGATGAATTACGCTCTAATACACAGTCCTTGCATAAATCTCTCTATATTGCTCCTTAACTTAATACATTACCCTATATCGGGGAAGAGAAATTCTGAGCAATCATTAATATGAAGTTCTTTATCATACTATATTTCTATACTGCATTTGACAACCTCCCAATTGTACAAAATGACTTTGGTTTGAATTCCATAGATATCAAGATTTAAAAATAATAAAAAAAAAAAACCTGTATTACTTTCTTTCCAATCTTAAATACACTGTACTTCAGTAACAACTACCACATTTTCTTCAGCCCGTACTTTAATACTACTGGGCCTTCGCTGACTACACTGCCATCTGGAGGCTTCATAGTTCATTAGAGAAGTGTTTTTTTTTTCACATGGTAAATTAGTTGCACACTCAAGTGAGAAAAAAACTGATCATATAAGCTGGGAGATGATGCAATCAACCACTCGTGGCTGTATCATGCATTTCTCCCAGCGCTCGATAGGCAAGTCTCCACTCACACATTATTTTCGTCAGCTATCTTATCAGCCAATGTAATGTTGTTGTTGATGTCGAGAGAGAGAGAGAGAGAGAGAGAGAGAGAGAGAGAGAGAGAGAGAAAACATCGAGGAAAATTAATCTACTTTTAACTTAAGGCTTATCGCATTTCAAATTTTGACTTCTCTCTCGGTGATGAAATCACTATGAAAGACGGGTGAATTTACTGAACAATCCAGAGACATCGCTAAGACATCTAGGATTCTTGATAATGTAACGGCATTAAATTGTACGTTATATGAAACGCGTTGTCTTAACTAAATTCCAGTACTAATTCCCTATATATATATATAAATTATATACAGTATATATATATTTATATATATATATATATATATATACATATATATGTACATATACATATATATATATATATATATATTTATATATATATATATATATACATATATATATATATATATATATATATATAATATATATATATATATGTGTGTGTGTGTGTTATAACAACATTAATAATAATAATAATAATAATAATAATAATAATAAATTATAGAATGATTATAAATGTGCAATTCCCTACATATAAAACTGATTAAAACCAATATACTTTTTTCTTTTTTTTCACGCAAACAAACAAAAAAGCACATGGAACTGCAACACAAGACATGTCGGCTATATTACATTTGGTAGTTTTAATTCTTCGACTTTAATGTTGTTACCGTCCTTGAAATATTTTATTTCGATTGTTTATTCCTCTCTTAAAGTTTATTTATTTCCTTTCCTCACTGGGCTATTTTTCCCTGTTTCGGGGCCTTGGGCTTATAGCATCCTGCTTTTCCAACTAGGGTTGTAGCTTAGCTAGTATTAATACTAATAAAAATATTTGATTTTGATTGTTTATTCTTCTCTTGAAGTTTATTAATTTCCTTTCCTCACGGGGCTATTTTTCCCTCTTGAAAACCCTTGGGCTTATAGCATCCTGCTTTTCCAACTAGGGTTGTAGCTTAGCTAGTATCAATAATAATAGAAATATTTGATTTTGATTGTTTATTCTACTCTTAAAGTTTATTCCTTTCCTTTCCTCATTGGGCTATTTTTCCCTGTTAAAAACCCTTGGGCTTATAGCATCCTGCGTTTCCAATTAGGGTTGTAGCTTAGCTAGTAATGATGATAATAATAATATATAATAACAACTGCTCCAGGTGAGGCTCGAACTCACAACCCCGGCATGGCTCAGTGACTGTCGTATAAG
The DNA here is from genome assembly GCF_036898095.1 of Palaemon carinicauda. Lineage (NCBI taxonomy): Eukaryota > Metazoa > Arthropoda > Malacostraca > Decapoda > Palaemonidae > Palaemon > Palaemon carinicauda. Next base: position 6,981,395 of record NC_090748.1, read on the forward strand.
TACCGTGCGCTAACCGATTGCGCCACTGGAGCTATATTAGCACTAAATGGTATGAGATTTATCGACATTACAAAGCTTTTAATGCATTTATGTTTCCGGTTTTATAATTTATTAGACCAGCCATGCTTTATGGGGCAGAGAATTGGCCAATAAAGCAAGAGCAAGAAAGAACATTTGAAGTGGCCGAGATGAGAATACTGAGGTAAATGTGTGGTGTCAAAAATAAAAGATAAGATCATGAATGAATTGATCAGGGGAACAGTCAAAGTATTAGAAGTTTCAGAGAAAGTTCAGGAAAGAAGACCGAAATGGTTTGGTCATGTGATGAGGAGAGAAGATAAACTCGTCAGGAAAGACGACTGAAATGGTTTGGTCATGTGATGAGGAGAGAAGATGAACAGAACAGGAAAGAAGATTGAAAGGGTTTGTTCATGTGATGAGGAGAGAAGATGAACACGTCAGGAAAGAAGACTGGAATGGTTTGGTCATGTGATGAGGAAAAAAGATGAACACGAGTCATGAAAGAAAACTGAATTGGTTTGGTCATGTGATGAAGAGAGAACATGAACACGTCAGGAAAGAAGACAGAAATGGTTTGGTCATGTGAAGAGGAGAGAAGGTGAACACGTCAGGAAAGAAGACTGAAATGGTTTGGTCATGTGATGAGAAGAGAAGATGATCACGTCAGGAAAGAAGACTGAAATGGTTTGGTCATGTGATGAGGAGAGAAGATGAACACGTTAGGAAAGAAAACTGAAATGGTTTGGCTATGTGATGAGGAGAGAAGTTGAATACGTCAGGAGAGAAGACCAAAATGATTTGGTCATGTGATGAAGAGAGAAGACTAACTCGTCAGGAAAGAAGACAGAAATGGTTTGGTCATGTGTTGTAGCTTGGCTAGTGATAATATAATAATAATATTAGTACCTACAAGTGTCCCATCAGATATCTCGTAATATCGGCATTTTTTTTTTTTTTTAAATGAGCTGATCCTGGGACATTGCATGCATCTTAGGGAAAACATCTAGTTTTCAAAGACTCACTATTACTTTAATATTTAGGTAGATATGCACACACAAGCACACACAGATTCAACCCTTCCACTCCCTGAACTTTTACTAATTATAAACCCTTTCGCCAAGGTATAACTACTCCCTCTCCCCTCTACCAGAAGGACGGGGAGGGACCGAGTAGTTATAAGTCTGACAATGCCACTTAGCGTGACTGACGTGAAATATATATATATATATATATATATATGTATGTATGTATACACATAAGTACATACATATAATCTGCACATATTAAATCAAGAAGCTTTGATCATAAGTTCCACGGTTTATCTAACTCCTAATTAGATATAATATAAAAAAAAAAACATGCCATGTATACAGTAAGTAGCAAAGGAACACCAAAACTATACATATCGTCTAGACGTCAGAGGCAAATGTATACATTTAGACGATATGTATACTCGGATAGTCAGTAAGGATGTTTTTCGAATGCTTTCCGTAACCCATTATTGAACTCATAGGATTTTGGGACATATGACCTGGTGTGGCCAGGGAAGGTCATTCGTGCCCAATTTTAACTGGGTGAAACCCTGCAGCTGCACTATGGAGCAAATAATTAGAGGAGTTGGACAGCAAGATGGAAGAAATAAAGTGGGAACTGCGGTAAAAGAGAAGAAACTAAAGCGAGTTAAATAATTAATGAATCTTTGTTATGTGTCCTTTTATTTAATACTATTGTACACGACCCGTCAAAAACGACGGCTGAACATTTAGATATGCGTAAACACGAACACGAACATACAACCCCTCACACCAAAGTATGGCTACTCCCCCTACCCTACCTGAGGGACGGCGAGAGAACTAGTCGATATAAGTCTGGTAATGTCGCTGAGCGTGACCAGAAAGAAATATATACATAGAACACACTTACACACACACACACATATATATATATAAATATATATACACGTATATATACAATATATATGTATATATATAGTATGTATATAATATATATATATATGTATATATATATATATATATATATACAGTATATATATACTGTATATATATATATTTATATATACATACATATATATATATATATATATATGTATATACAGTATATATATATGTATATATATATATATATATATATTTATATATACATACATACATATATATATATATATATATACATATATATACAGTAAATATGTATGCATATCGTATGTATAATATATATATATATATATATATATTTATATATATATATATATATATACATATATATATATATATATATATATATATATATATATATACGTATATATACAGTATATATAGTATGTATATAATATATATATATATATATATATATACATATATATATGTATATATATATACACACACAGTATATTTACGTATATATAGCTAGACACTTGCTCTATATTATACAAAGGAGATCATTCTTTTTACTAAGCCAGATTCTTTTTAGAATGCCTTACGCAAACATGCATCCCAAATGTATCCTGGAGATTGTTTGAGATCTGTTTGCAGTAAACCGGTTAGTTTGGGTCAGTTTTTTTCTTCACTTATGTTACTTCAAGAATCCCGGGGCAAGATTTGGGGAAGAAAATATTTCCTATAATTTCTCCTCATGATTTTTTTTTTTTTTTTTTTTTTTTTTTTTAGGACAGAATGACAAATAGCTCGACTAAATAACACCATTCTGCAAATTTTTAGAATTAAATTGCCTCTTTTTTTGATTGTGTAAAATATCATTGTTTTTTTTTTATTATTTATTTTTCATTTTTCATTGAGGCCAGAATAAAAAATCCCTCAAGACAAATTAACACGATGCTATGAATCTTTATCATTAAAATTTCCCCTTTTTTAAATGTATATATCTCCTTACTTTTTTTTTTTATTTTTTTTTTTTTTAAGGACAGAATGACGAAATCTCTCAAGACTAAACAGGATGAATTTGTAAATTCTTATAATTAAATTTTCATTTGTGTTATTCTTTAATTGAATCGCTAAACTGAACAACACGAAACTATAAGTTCTCATAATCAAATTTTCACTTATCATATTTTTTAATCTCATAAAATGTCTAATGATCATGAACCATGATAAATTCATTCGATAGAATATTTATAAAATTATTAATTCATGACAGCTTGTCTTTGCTTGATTATTATTATTATTATTATTATTATTATTATTATTATTATTATTATTATTATTATTATTATTATTATTATTATTGCTAGCTAAGCTAAAGCCCTAGTTGGAAAAGCAATATGCTATAAGCCCAAAAGCTCCAATAGGGAAAAATAGCCCAGTGAGGAAAGGAAATAAGGAAATAAATAATTGATATATATGAAAAATAAGTACCAATTAAAAAATATTTTAAAAATAGTACCAACATTATAAACTTTAAAAAGACTTATGTCAGCCTGTTCAACATAAAAATTACTGCTGCAAGTTTGAACTTTTGAAAGAGTTACATATAGACAGGTTCTATGAATCCGTCAGTATAGAATTATAAGCCAATAGATTTATACAATTCTTTCAAGTTGCTAAAATATTCTAGCTATGTTTTTAATAACTTGTGCTTTCCATTAACGAAGGACTAATTCCTGGATGTTGGAAATATTGGACCCAGACTAATGCAAGTTGTAGTTCTGAGTGTTCTAGCTAGTGTTTAAAATTTTTTCTTCGCCAACGTAATGTTTTGATAGGCGTGCATTTATATGTTTGTATGTATGTATGTATATATATATATATATATATATATATATATATATATATATATATGCGTATATATATATATATATATACATACATACATATATATATATATATATATATATATATATACATACATATATATATATATATATATACATACATATATATATATATATATATATATATATATATATACGTAGATAGTAGGTTGGCCAGGGCACTAGCCACCCGCTGAGATACTACCGCTAGAGAGTTAGTGGGTCCCTTGACAGGCCAGACGGTACTGTATTGGATCCCTCTCTCTAGTTACGGCACATTTTTTTTATGCCTACACATACATCGAATAGTCTTGCCTATTCTTCCCACATTCTTCTCTGTCCCCATACACCTGAGAACATTGAGATTAGTAAGCAATTCGTCTTCGCTCAAGGAGCTAACTACTGCAATGGAATTGTTCAGTGGCTATTTTCCTCTTAGTAAAGGTAGAAGAGACTCCTTAGATAGGGTAAGCAGCTCTTCTAGAAGAAAGACACTCCAAAATCAAACCATTGTTTACTAGTCTTGGGTAGTGCCATAGCCTCTGTACCATGGTCTTCCACATTCTTGGGGTAGAGTTTTTTTGCTTAAGGGTACACTACGACAAACTATTCTATTTTATTTCTCTCCGTATTGTTTCTTTTTTAAGTTTTTATGATTTTTATATGAATGATTTATTTTAATGATGTTGCTGTTCTTAAAATATTTAATTTTAATTGTTGAATACTTCTGTTGAAGTTTATTGATTTTCTCAATTCCTTTCCTCACTAGGTTATTGTGAAAGCCCCTGAAAGCCCCTCTACCGAGTGTGCAGATGAACTTCGTAAGACTTTTGAGGTGTGCAGTTCTCTCAGATTCCCAATGGAACATCAGAACATTGGCCGCCTTCCCTCCCTGTCCGCCCTGGTCTCAACTGTTGAGGGGTTTTGATACCACTGTCTACACTTGAACTACGAACTTATGCCTTTGATTGAATGGTGATGGTGAATACCCTACTAGATACAAGACCTCCACTATCCGTGACTACGTTCGTCGGGCCCTCTTCCATTGTTCTTCCTGGACGGATTGCCACGAAGAGTTGGATAGGATTACCCTGGTCCTTGTGAACAGCAGATACTCAAAAAGGCAGTTCAATAGAGAGGTCAAATCTGTTATGGACAACTGGTGAACTTGTGCGAGACTGAGCCCAGCAATGAGAGTATGCCTTCCGGTTACAACTTATACTACAAAGGCATCATACACAGACAGTACTGACAGTTGGAGAAGGGCATGAGGGACATCATCAAAACCATCTCACCCCGTTCAAGAGGACTCCAACATCAACCTCATCATTTACTACCATACTATAAAAACCATATCAGTCATTATGAAAAACAATCCGGCCCCTCCAAAGCAGGAATTTCTGAAGAGATCCAATGTTGTTTATTCTTACCAATATCAAGTCTGTGGATGCCCCGACCGTTACATTGTAATGACAATGATGAGACTCCAAAAAATTGTCATGCCACATCCGGCAGGGAGCCATCAAGACCCACTCGTTTCTTGCACACAGCAAGAATATGGTTCTGGAGGACATAAGGAATACAAATATCATCAGCAGTGTACCGGACAGCAGGAGGCTTGAGATCCTGGAGGCCCTGCTCATCCGAAAAGAAAACCTAACTTGAAGACCTGAACATGAGCCAGGAACACCTCCTTTCAGCCTTGAAACAACAAAGACGATGACCGCGATGAGCGGACCAGCAGCTAGCCTGCAACCGAGTCTCCTGGTGAGCACCTCAACCAATTAGAAAGCAGCTCTGGACTCCCTGTAACCGGACTCTGACTGGCTGAACAGCTTGCCTGACACCGAGCCCCACTCAGGTAGCGTGTTTGCCAATCACCGTTCAGCACTGGAAGCCCTGGCTGAGCTTGCTCTAACCCTGACTCCACCTAACTTCGACGATTCTGAGGGGATTAGTGGCTTGACTACAACAAAGCCTCTCGTAGTGAGCACCTCAGTCATTGGGGGAGCAGCTCCTTCCTAGACCAAATATGGACTCCACCCACGAGGACCAATCTGCAACCATCGGCTGATGTGACGAGCCAACCAAGTCGTATATAAGGGACCTGCTCACCATGCCTTAGCCATGTGGGTGCTATGACTCCTAGTCTAAGAGGCCCCACCCGGAGATAAGCTCTGGGCAATCTGAACGCACGCATACACCCTTAGCCAGACTTTGCCTGACGATGAGTGGAGACACTGCGCCTTCTTGTAACGCGTAACACCCATACTTTATTGTACCGATCTCGACTGGTTACTTTTAGTGAAATGATATATTTTTTCTAAGCATTTTTCTCTTCCCTACTGATGACAAACATAGCACAGTTATTAGAAGAATGCAGTACTGATGAAAGAAGGAAAATACAAGCAATACAAAAGCGAAAATATAAGAATAACGATACTGAAGCAGCACTCATCTTTTATGAAATAATAATAATAATGATAATAATAATAATAATAATAATAATAATAATAATAATAATAATAATAATAATAATGATAATAATACTGATACTAATACTACTACTAATAATAGTTATAATAAAATGCTTCAAAGCAGAAAATTGAAATCTGTGGTCATAGTTGCTCGTATGCAATGATGCACACTACTCTTCATGAATGATACAAGTAATACACCTGACTCCCCGAGTAATGTTATAAAAATCAATAATGTTAATCAAGACATTATTCTAAAATTATTTTCGTTGTATAACACAAGGGGCACTCAAGCCTATATAATAATATTTACAGAAGCCCACATTCTAATTTAATAACACCCAAATGAGTTTCTTAAATATATTTCATTGTTTTAGAAGCAAAAAGTAACAAAAAAATGGGTTAGCAAAACCGTCAGTCCCTAAAAGACCATTGCAAAAACGAAAGACCAAGTCGCCAAAAATGAAAACAACCATAATCGCAACAGTTATAGATATGAAAACATATAAAGATAAATGTACCACAATGAACGAAGTTTCATAACAAAATCTAAAGACAACGCCATAACCCTCTGTCATATCTGAGTTCCCCCAAATCCTAACATTCCCCTCACCTCAGGGTAACACATACCCCATGTCCCCCTCCTATACATAGGGGGAAAAGGAGGGTTTTTTTTGGGGGGATAAGGGTGAAGTCTCAACTGCCGGTGTGTGTTTTCACTTTTTCTTCTTTTTTATTTTTTTTTTTTTTTGTGGATCGTTCGGACCTTCGGAAAATTGGTGTCAAGCTTGCGTGAAATCCCTTTCGTACTTGGACGCCCTCGGACGGAAGGGCCCTCCCGAAATATGACTCGTAGCCAATGTGGTGTGAGGACATCAATCTATATCCCTCCCCTTCATAGGACCCCTTCTACAGGGGAAGAAGGAGGAGGAGGAGGGGGACTTTTGGCAAGGAGGAGGTGGAACTAGTACGGAGGGGCAGGAGTGGGGGTGGACTAATATAGAGACTTTTTTCTCTTTTTTTCTTTTTTATTTTTTTTTCTCTACTTCCTTCTTCCACTTCGTTTTCCTCTCCTCTTCTGCAGTGGCTGAAATCTTCCTTCCTGGAGCCCTTAATAGCTTTCTTAAGGGCGTGTTGGATGGTTCCTCGTGAAAGATAGAAGTGCGAAGTAGGGGGTTGAAGACTGTTACCAATGGCAGTTGGAGAACATAAACTAGAGAGAGAGAGAGAGAGAGAGAGAGAGAGAGAGAGAGAGAGAGAGAGAGAGAGAGAGAGAGAGAGAGAGAGAGCTGAAGACCTGTTACCAATGGCAGTTGGATAACATAAAATAGTAACAGAGAGAGAGAGAGAGAGAGAGAGAGAGAGAGAGAGAGAGAGAGAGAGAGAGTTGAAGACCTGTTACCATGCAATTGGAGAACATAAACTAGTAACAGAGAGAGAGAGAGAGAGAGAGAGAGAGAGAGAGAGAGGGGGGGGGGTATTACTTGCAAGATGTGTTAATAAAATAAAAGATCAGATAGGGACAGCGTAAAGAATGGTAGCAGAAAGAATTCCTTTTTCCCTTAAAGAAAGAAAGTTTAAATTCTGGCCAAGACCGTCATAACCATCGAGTTAAGACAAGCAAGTAAGAGAAAGGGGTAGCAACGAAAATTAGAAGAAATTGTTAAATCTTAAATTTTAGAGCGACAAAATTTATTTTATAGAGTGACTATTTGATTATCTAACGTAATGTTATTGATTGGTTTCATATGAAAAATGGTCGCAGTAACTATAATATATAAATGAGATACAAAAGAATTTACGTAATAACTATATTTGTACGTTACAAAAGCTTAAAGTAAATGCAACACAACGTAAAAAGAGCAATAATGTAAAAATCCAACATTATCGATGCATTCAAAATAGCACTGATGAACTGTAACGTATTCTATAGTCCCAAGCCTCAGGTGCTCAAGAAAAACGTGGCAAACAGTCCAGAGAATCACGCAACAGCAGTATAAGGGTAATAGTTCAAAAAAGTGACGTGAGTCATGCAAAACGTTTTATTACCACTACTTGTCTGATTCTTTCTTGGTTGCTACCATGCCTGTACTTGACAAGGAGATTGGATTTGTACTGGATTGGATTTATGAAATTTGGGGTATTCAGGCCAGTGAGGGGGCCTCTGTGGCCAAGTGCAACTGTGGCAAATCCTACTGTTACACAGGAAGGTAAGAGGAGCCCTGTGTGGCCAAGTGCAACTGTGGTAAATCCTACTGTTACAGAGGGAGGTAAGAGGGGCCCTCTGTGGCCAAGTGCAGCTAGGGCAAATGCTACTGTTACACAGGGAGGTAAGAGGGGCCCTGTGTGGCCAAGTGCAACTGTGGCAAATCCTCCTGTTACACAGAGAGGTAAACGTCAGAAGAGGTTTGACAGTAAAGAAGAAAGGAATCGTGAACGGAGGTAATGTAGGATTTAAAGCAAGTGGATCTAGGGGCCAAAAGAACACTGCAAAGACCATTTAGTAATGCTTACATAGCATGCAGGTTATTCCCACGAAAGGAGCCATAACACAGAAAATAAATTTGATCGGGCCCTTCCTATAGATATTGAGCAACTGAATATATATAACCTCAATAAAATCAGGAACAGAAATGAAAATAAAGCAGAAAGATATATTTAATTCGTTGGAACCCGTTTCAGCCTTGAACCAATTAATCCAGAAAATGACGATTTGAAAGAACGCCTTCCCATCAATTTGTCATTTTTGATAAAAACAGCTTTGCCATCCGGACACGGCTATCTAGATTAAGTCAGCTGGCAAGGTTAGATTTTCATGTTTGTACATCAATCCCAGCAAAAGTCAATGCTTTACGAAATGTAGCACCTACAAAGAACCATCTTCATATGAATTGGGAGATAAAGTCTTCAACAAAGTTGAAGATTTCATGAATTTTACATTATAATGTAGCCAATGAGAAATCCTCGTAAATCTCCTGGAGAATATTAATTAAAGAAACGTGGCCTTTATGATGAGAGGATTCATTTTCCAAATTAATTTATATCTCGAGGAACATTCATGTGAAATTGAAATAAGCAATTTCAGATTTATTTTACTAATTCTAAAGCCTGCAATGTACGTGCAGCAAGCAATTAGCATAAAAATAAAGAAGGATACCCTCTACATTTTCTTCTACACAGTGCACTCAGTATCCGCCACCCGACCATTTAAATTTAACGAATTTAACGGCAAAAGACGTTGAAGGTCACATGTTAATTTCAACTCTATTTTCATTACGGTTTCTATATTGTCAACCTTTACACCAATATCAACCTTATTGACAAAAGCTGTTAATGAACACTTGCAATTCTCACCCTTAAGTGATCCCTTGGGGTTCTATAAATGCGTGTTGTGTCTAAACAAAGTCAGTTATTCGAGAGTTCGTTTAATATTTATTGATCGCAAC
>NC_090748.1:6996125-6998625 GCF_036898095.1 Palaemon carinicauda
CAAGTGTGCTCATTTCCCAACACCCAAAGACTAAAAGTGATGGCGATGATTAAGAGCCTCTCAAACTGGAGTCAGAAATGAAAGTTAAGAAAGTTCCAGGGGTTCCAGAAGTATATATCAATATCCGACAAGCATACATAACGCAAAACCACAATCCTCCTCCAGTAGCAAGCCAATCTTTACTAGCACCACAGATGATCTTTTCCTACACGGAAGAAGAATATTCTTGGTTGGAGGAAGTTTTGCTCACTGAGGATGTGGCTGAGGCAGTCAGCATCACATGGTCAGCCCACAATGCAACGCATAAGTGGAGCCAACCATTTGAAGTGAGCATTTCTGCAATGATGCCTCTTTGGCAGGACCAAGTTCACTCTGTTGCAATGATAAAGAATACTATGGGAAATGTATATGAACTCAGACATACTTTCTAAAATCTACAACTTCATTGTCCTTGCATATGAAGTCATTTCGCCCACGTGAATGTACACACATTATATAATCTGACCAAACAAATGCAATGGACATGGCCTAAGTATGGAGAGGACTAATTCGTGAGCATGCCCTGTGGACATCATATAGTAATGGCTGCACTGAGGCAGCCTTTAAAGAACACTCAATCTGTAGAGCCTATCAGGCTTGGATCATCTGGGGCAAGGCAACCATCTCCAATCCAGGCATAAGCAATTCTGGTGAATGGGGGATGGATGCAGTAAGGAGAGGCATGGCAAATATGTTGGACAAGGCTACCCCCTATTGCAGTGAACTGTTGGGAACTGACAAAGTATTCCTATAAGCGAGTTTGCACAGGAATATGCAAGTGTTTACAGCCAGTGTCATGGTTTGATCATTAGTGTTACAAAACGGACATTATGATGGCCATCTTGGGGAAAAAAAAAAAAAAAAAAAAAAAAAAAACAGTAAAATCTCGAAATATATGTTCATTTGCCTAAGGAATAATAAAATCTTTAAAAAAATGTCCCTTTGCTTTATAAGCAATAAATTCTTTAAAACATGTCTTTTGCTTTATAAACAATAAAATCTACTTCAGTAGGCTTGATAACATTTGAATCCATATTTAGATTATGCAAATCGGAAAACTACAAATACCCCTAAACAAAATGTCAATTTTTGGAAAGTAATTTGGCGGCCATCTGAAAAAAATGGCCGCCATCTTGGATTTTCTATTTGCAAATCAACCATATTTGATTAGTATCACTTGGAGAACAAGTTTGTCAAAATTTTATACTTGTATCATAATTTGCAAGATTCCTTTGAGAAATTCCTGATAACCCCTGTATCATTATAATTAAAGTATTCTTGGATGTTCTAAAATATTCGATTCTTCTAAAGTTGATATTAAAGGATACTAGATACAAAATTTGACAAAGTGTATATTGCAATAACCCACTCAGGGCTTCTTGTTATCTTTAATGAAAAAAGTTAATCTTGCAGAGATAAATCAACAAAGAAATTAAGATTTAATATTTTCAAAAAGGAAATCATGATAGGACCTACTTTACTTTTTCAACGGCCATCAAACTTCTTTTTCATCTCTATTAGCAAAATGCTCGTTCATCTGTTAGCAATGATATAACCTAAAATTAATCATAATTTCTGTCGCTAAAATACTCAAGAATTTCATCTGACAAAGATTATCAAATTATTAATAATTATAACGAAATATAATCGATAAAATGTAATGACTATTTTTTACAGTTGATTATAATGTCAAATTACTGCTTTTCCATTGACACTCCTGTAGAAAGCATGACAAAGATTATTAATAAGCATAACGGAATATAATCAATAAAATGTAATGATTATTTCTTTACAGGTTGATAATAATGTCCAATTACTGTATTTTCCTTGACGCCCTTGCAAAGAGCATGACAGCCAGCGACGTCTCAGTATCTGTCAGAATGCTGACAAGGTCGCGTTGAAGATGCCTCTACAGACAACAAGTCGTGGATGAAGAAGATGGTTTTCACCCGTCATTGCTCCCTTTTGGGCTTCAATCGCTTGGACGCACGATCGTCACTTGTCACTAGAGAGAGAGAGAGAGAGAGAGAGAGAGAGAGAGGAGAGAGAGATTTGATGTGAAGTAAAGGAAAGAGAGAGAGGGAATTTGATGAGGAATAAAGTGAAATGAGAGAGAGAGAGAGAGAGAGAGAGAGAGAAGAGAAGAGGAAGGAGAGAGATGAGAGAGAGAGAGAGAGAGAGAGAGAGAGAGAGAGAAATTTGATGTGAAGTAAAGGAAGAGACAGAGGGATTTGATGAGGAATAAAGTGAAATGAGAGAGAGAGAGAGAGAGAGAGAGAGAGAGAGAGGAGAGAGAGAGAGAGAGATGAGAGAGGAGAGAGAGAGAGAAGAGAGAGAGAAATTTAATGTGAAGTAAAGGAAAGAGAGAGATTTGATGTGAAGTAAAGGAAAGAGAGAGAGAGAGGAATTTAATGAGTAATAAAGTTAAAGGAGAGAGAGAGAGATGTGAAAGTAAAGACAA
>NC_090748.1:7013625-7018625 GCF_036898095.1 Palaemon carinicauda
GAGTTCCCTTGCTTGAGGGTACACTCGGGCACTCTATTCTATCTCATTTCTCTTTCACTTATTTTGTTAAAGTTTTAATAGTTTATATAGGAAATATCTATCCTAATGTTACTGTTCTTAAGATATTTTACTTTTCTTTGTTTCCTTTCCTCACTGGGCTATTTTCCCTGTTGGGGTCCCTGGGCTTATAGCATCCTGCTTTTCCAACTAGTGTTGTAGCTTAGCAAGTAATAATAATAATAATAATAATAATAATAATAATAATAATAATAATAATAATAATAATAATAACTGGGTTTTGCAGATCCTTGACATATCAAAACTATCAAAAGATATATTTTCAAACAAGTAAAAATAAAACAATTAATCCGGTTATCAATTCAGCAAACCGACCGCTAACGGTCCTCGAAATTCTTTATTTCCGATTAGTAAATAATTAACTAAACCCCCTGCTGCCAATCGCTTCATCTCCGACATCAGAGAATATTATTCCGTCAACAAAGAAAACTCGCCAAACCCAACGAATTTCTTCCACTTGGCTTCAAATAATGAATACCAAGAGCATCGTGGCACGGGCTGGATGCCCTGCCCCAATTTCCTCTAAGAAAACGAGTGCCCCCTGAGAGGGCATGGCACAAGCCATCAAGCCCCGAATAAACAGGGGTCCGCACGGGGGCACCGCCGAGGAGAATCCTTGGAGCCGGGATCCAACGAAACTCTTCTACGTGATCGACTCCGCTGAAAGCCAGCCCGGAGCTGGACTCGTGCGGGCCCCCCAACCCCCTTTAACTTGAGACCCCTTGAAAAATATTTCATATTATTTTTCCCTCCATGAGGGGGTCCTTCAAGGCACACACACACACACACACACACGCTGTTGTGGTGCCCTGGGAGACCCCTTAACGAATACTTTCCACTCCAGGAGACTAGAAAATAGCGAAAGACAAAGGTAGGAGGAAAATGTCCCCTGGGTTAAAGGATACCGGTATATAACCGAAGTGTGTGTGCGTGTGTGTGTGTGTATGTGTGTGTGTATGCTCATGTGTGTGTGTGTATGTTGTTAGGGGAAAATGAAAAGACAAACGTAGAGGGCGGTCCAACAATCCCCCTTCCACTTGACTTGGCGCCAAGATTGACAATCTCTCTCTCTCTCTCTCTCTCTCTCTCTCTCTCTCTCTCTCTCTCTCTCTCTCTCTCTCTCTCTCTCTCTCTCTCTCTCTCTCTCAGCTTGCAGCCAGACTATGTTTTACCTCTTGCTTAAGAAAATACTAATTAATTTCTTCTATTTAGGCAAAAAAACTTTCAAATACATTCCCACACGGATTCTTCCTTGGCCTAACGAGACTTAGGTACACCTTGCAGCTGCTGATCAATCCATTTCCAAAACCTCTTGGCAACGCTGTTCTTCAAGTCATTGACGTGGAAAAGATAATCAAAACAGGACCACTGTTCAATGACCATTGTAACACCACTGCTCTGACTTTTCCCAGAGTGACGTAGGTGGGCCTTTCTGGAGAGATTGGGGGAGAGCAAGGAGGCACTGCTGGATTCGCTCTTGGGTGCCGCGCTATAAACCTCAATAAGACAAATTTGTATATCTTTCTCAGCAATCCCAGACTGTAATTATGGACAGTTTCTATATTTCTAATTAGAAAATATTGAAGGAGATTTAATAAACAACCGGCGACCAAAAGATAAGAGATAACTATAACTAGGTTATCGGGACGAAAACAATTGATAACCAAGTCTCCTCAGCGACAGGTGGTGATCGCGGCTTTGGTAGGAGGCTACAGTACCCCTCCTGTCTCTCTGTCTTTCGATACGGCCGAATCTGCCTTCTCTTTGAGGACTGTGCCCTGGGGAGTCTCCGATGTAAAGGAAGTAAGAAAGTACCTGGAGGGCATTCGCTCATTCTTCTGCGCTGCCAATAACTCAATTGGTGTCTCTGCACTGTGCGTGATTGTGTTTGTTCTGCGCCCGCCCGCCCGCCACCGTGGGAATGGTCATGAACATATCTCACGATGCCAAAAAAAAAAAAAAAAAAAAAAAAAAAAAAAAAAAAAAAAAAAAGGGAACCAATTAAACTATGCCCGACATCACCGGCGGCATTGGAGATGGTTACAAAGAGTGTCAATCAAAACCAAAAATTTCGGATATTCAGAAAAAAGTGTCTATGAATTGATATACACTGTTAAAAAACCCCGTATTTTAATCGGAAATTCTCCGTAAAGATATACTGTTCTCAGCCGTACTTCAGTAAAATACATGCGACCGTAATTTTTACCCTATTTTGTTAATGTCTTTTACGTGTTGGTGACCGTAATGAAAAATATTTACGTCAATATATCCGTTTTTAAAACGGGAAATGCCTGGCAACAAAGATTCAAGGATTTTTACCGTTTTTTCAGCAAATTTTTAACTGTGTAGCATTTTAATATGGGTTGCATGGCCTACACAGTTAAAGATTTGTATTAAAAAAAACGGGAAATTTTTTACAACATTTAATCCAGGATTTTTACCGTTTTTAAAAACGGATAAATTGATGAAAAAGAGTGATATTACGGTTACCAAGCCGTGAAATATAATAACAAAGTAGGGTAAAAATTACGGTCGCCTGTGTTTTACTGAACTACGGTTGAGAAAAGTATATCTTTACGGAGAATTTCCGATTAAAATAAAAAAAATTTTCTAATTGTAAATATCTTGATCGTGACAAATTCAATAAGTTAAGAATAACAGAGATTTTACACATCAAATGAATATAATTTAATATTTACTAAAAATCCCATGCTCTTCTCACACACACACACACACAAAAATTAACTGGATAATTTATTTATATTTTTATTGCTAATATCGATACCACCACTTGAAGAGGAATTGATAATAAAATTTAAGTTTTTTTATGTTATTAATGATAAAGTTTGATTGACTGCAAAATGATAATCATTATCACTAAAGTAAAACGTCAGATTAGAGAGAGAGAGAGAGAGAGAGAGAGAGAGAGAGAGAGAGAGAGAGAGAGAGAGAGAGAGATGATATTTAGTTATGATTCGATTCCTTTAGAATATAAAATCATTGCATCAAATTGATCTTAAAAGAAAATGAAACACTTAAAAAGAAATAAGAAAAAAAAAGAAAAATGAAAAATTACATAACCCAAAACAATAAAACAGTTAAGAAGAAATAAGAAAAAAAAGAAAAAAGAAAAATTACATAACCCAAAACCATAAAACAATAAAGAAAAAATAAGCAAAAAGAAAAAGAAAAATTAAAAATTACATAACCCAAAACAATAAAACAACAAAGAAGAAATAAGAAAAAAATAAAAAAGAAAAATCAAATAACCTAAAACAATAAAACAATAGAGAAGAAATAAGAAAAAATAAGGAAAAAAAATACATAACCCCAAAAAAGCAGGAAAACTTGAGAGGAAAATACAGCGAAAAACAATAAAATGAAACAATTACTTTTACGGATCACAATTGTTCCACCGTGATGCACCCTCCCCCCCCCTTCCCCACCAGCCTCCAAGACGTCTCCAAAACTCACTATTTTTCTCTAAATTTCCAGAAAAATAATGTTTATGAATCTCTCACCTCTCCCTTTTCTCGTCTTTTTGAATTTGGTAGGTGTAACGGAAAGGACTCAGGAGAGTTAATATTGACTGATCTATATATATATATATATATATATATATATATATATATATATATATATATATATATATATATATATATATATATATATATATATATATATATATAAACACCGTATGTTATTTATATATATATATATATATATATATATATATATATATATATATATATATATATATGTATTTATACACATGTATCTGTATATATATGTAATTATATACATGTATATCTGTATCTATCTATCTATCTATCTATCTATATATATATATATATATATATATATATATATATATATATATATATATATATAAACACCGTATGTTGTATATATATACATATATATGTATATATACACATGTATCTGTATATATATGTAAGTATAAATACATATACATCTATATATATATATATATCTATATATATATATATCTATATATATATATATATATATATATATATATATATATATACATACATATATATATATATATATATATATATATATATATATATATATATGTGTGTGTATCTGTCTATATATACATACATATATGCACACATTATGTATCTATATATATGTATTGAATATATACATTATATATACATATACATAGGTATCTATAAACACGTACTGTATATATACATTATATATACACATACATAGATATCTATAAACATGTCCTGTATATAAATTATACATTATATACATACATACACATACATCCATATATATATATATATATATATATATATATATATATATATATATATATATATATATATATATATTTGTAAACATATATATATTTGTAAACATATATATGTATATATATACATATATATACATATATATATATATATATATATATATATATATATATATATATATATATATATATATATATATATATATATATATGTGTGTGTGTGTGCATATGCGTATATATTTGCGCCTACGTATATTATGATCTTGATGCTAATGGAGGTGTTGCCCTAAATATCATCATCCTTGTTGTATCATACTAAAAAGACGTATGCTTACTTGAATCCTAAGTTATCCGTTATTTTCGAAATTTATAGTTGAAGAATCTATAACGTTAATTAACCAAGTTTTTTTTTTTTTTTTTTTTTTTTTTTTTTTTTTTTTTTTTTTTTTTTTTTTGTCGTAGCTCTATCCCATCTTAGAACCACCCAATAAAATTTCAAGATATTAAACGTCTTTTGGCAAAACTTGCAAATAAGTACTCTGTAGTAATACTCCCGTTTTGCAGTTTGGCTTTTTGCAAAGGCCTTGGAGCATGTAATAACCTTATTACAATTTTGAATGATGTACAGAAATTC
>NC_090748.1:7023625-7026125 GCF_036898095.1 Palaemon carinicauda
TTTTCAGTAAAAATTTTTATTTAGTTAAGGATATAATAAATGTTTAACAAGTTGAAATCAAACGACCATAGAATGATGAGAAGCGAAATTTGTATAAATCTAAAGAAATTGAGAGAAACTAATCTTAAGAGAGTAAATAAACACTCCTGTAATAAGAAGAAAATCTGATAAGTTTAGTTTGGCAATACAAAATAGGTACTGCCAACTACATGAGGAAATGGTAGCAATAAAAGAAGAAATGAACAGAAATTAAAAAAAGAAAAAAAAATGTATTGGAATCAGCACAAGAGATGGGTGGAAATTTTTCTAAACAAGATCAAGAAAAACTATCAGAAAAGGCCAAAAATCTAATAAAGAAAAGAATGGAAATGAGGGAATATAAAAAAATGTACTGGAATCAGCACAAGAGATAGGTGGAAAATTTTCTAAACAAATTCAAGGAAAACTATCAGAAAAGTCCAAAAATCTAATAAGAAAAGA
This sequence comes from Palaemon carinicauda, assembly GCF_036898095.1. Lineage (NCBI taxonomy): Eukaryota > Metazoa > Arthropoda > Malacostraca > Decapoda > Palaemonidae > Palaemon > Palaemon carinicauda. The sequence continues at coordinate 7,024,106 of NC_090748.1, forward strand.
ATGGAAATGAGGGAAATATATAAAAAAAAAATCTATGGAATCAGCACAAGAGATAGGTGGAAGAGTTCCCAAACAAATTCAAGGAAAACTATCAGAAAAGACTAAAAACCTAATAAAGAAAAGATTGGAAATGTGGAAATGAGGGTAAAATCCAAGAGAGACGAGATAGAATTAACAGAAGCAAAACAATAAACAAACTAAAATCCCAAGATATTCGTAAACACAAAACAGCCCATAATTGTAGAAACACTAAAGAAAAAAAGAATGATTAAATTGATGAAAATATACATTTGCTTTAAAAGATGAAAATGGAAGAAATATCAATGGAGTGATAAAAATTGCAAAGGATTAATATACAATGCCTATGCAAGTGTGATTTTCAGAAACAAACTTTACCTATATAAAAGATAAAACACCTGAGCTTGTACCAAACGTAACAGTATGAGAAGAAAAGAAAGCATAAAAAGGGCATGAAAAGAGGGAAAACAGTAGAATATGGCATAGAAATGTCTTTAATAAAAGATGGAAGAGATTTCATAGCAGTAAAATTTGCTGAACTTTATACGGAATGTCTGCAAGAATGCTTTACACCAACAAATTATGTAATATTTATTATAATAATTCACAAAAAAAGGAGACAACAAAGACCTGAAAATTACTGCCCAATAAATTTACTATCAGTAATATTCAAAATATTTACAAAGATCATATTAGGCCGAATAAAAAGACAGCTAGACTTTAATCAACCAAGAGAGCAGGCAGGCTTTAGAGGTGGGTATTTAACAACTAACCAGCTAAGGGAAAAATCAACAGAGAATGACAAACTACTATGCTTGGCATTTATAGACTATGAGAAAGTTTTGATTCTGTCAAAACTTCAGCAGTAATGAAAACCGTTTAAGCACATAGAATATTGAATCTTATGTTAGATGACTCGAATATATATATATATATATATATATATATATATATATATATATATATATATATATATATATATATATATATATATAAATATATATATATACAGGAAGTACAGCCATCCTAAAACTACGTAAAGATAATGAGAAAAGTTTAATTGAGAAAGAAGTTGATCAGGCTGACCCTATCTCTCCTATATTATTCACAACATGCCAAGAAGTTTTTAAGATTTTTAAGAATTTATATTGGGGAAATGTAGGAATTTGGCTGTAGTAGGGTTGGCCAGGGCACCAGCCACCCGTTGAGATACTACCGCTAGAGAGTTATTGGGTCTTTTGACTGACCAGACAGTAGCGCATTGGATCCTTCTCTCTGGTTACAGCTCATGTCATGACAAGTATATAACTGCCGGAGGACATGTGAGGTAGACCTACTTGCCAGTCTTGCATGGGCCACTCATATTAATATTTGTTGTTGTTGTAAAATGATGCATTTAAAATTTTTATTTGCAAATGTTGCAACACAAGCGTATAACCTATAAACTTGTACATTTACATACCTTTTTTTTTTTTTTTTTTTTTTACTAAGAATAGCTAAAAGTTATAAAATCAATAAGTTACAGAAAACAAAGTTGTTTAAAATTAATGGCACTATTAACTTGCTTTGGTTTTGCATTTTCAAAATGTTTAATGACCTTGCCAGACATTAAAACTTTTTTTTTCTTTTTTTTTTTTTAGTCAGACTTATGTATTGGATTCAAATCGTCAACCTCTCTGGTATTCAATACTAAGGTAAGAATTCTAAAACAGCCTCTGCCAATCATCATCTCCTACGCCTATTGACGCGAAGGGCCTCGGTTAGATTTCGCCAGTCGTCTCTATCTTTAGCTTTTAATTCAATACTTCTCCATTCATCATCTAGACGCTTTATAGTCCTCAGCCATGTAGGCCTGGGTCTCCCAACTCTTCTAGTGCCTTATGGAGCCCAGGTGAACATTTGGTGAACTAATCGCTCTTGGGGAGTGCGAGGAGCTTCTGGTACTATGGAACTAAAGTCGGTGCAACAATTGACCCTAAATTTGTGCCATGGACAATTATCC
>NC_090748.1:7041125-7046125 GCF_036898095.1 Palaemon carinicauda
ACACTTGCAAATAGTCAGGGAATAACCGCATTCTCCACCTGGAACTTGGGGAACCAGAAAGCGGTGGATGATGACTTAAAAGATACTGTTGGAATCAGGAGTCCCTGGCACACCTTGTTCCGAAGAAATGCATCCTATCACAACCTTACTTCGCGGAGAGTAACCAAACAGATAGTGTAGGGAGAGATGGTACAGGCGGTGGGCGGGGCTAAAGGCAGGAACTCGCCGCGCAGTAAGGGTGTGGCTGGGTGCACTTCTATTGAGCTAGGTGTACTAGGAATTACTGTGTCTAACTGTACATCTCGTGAGTCAATGTTACGGGAAACGAAGGAGGCACCACAAAATTACACGATCTAAATTATTGAAGAATTCAGAGGTATGTTTAAATGCTACTCATGAATGGCAGAGGCAAGGGACAGTGACATTGCCCTAAGCAGGACAATACCCTGGAGACTGACCATATATACATATGATCAGCGCCCAAGCCCCTCTCCACCCAAGTAGCTGCTGATGACAAAGCAGATAAGCTCCCCTAAACCCTCCATCCTCACACAAATGGTGAGGTTGCAGCGACCAAATAAACTAACGAATTTTGAGCGGGGCTTGAGCCCCAATCTAGCGTTCACCAAGCAAGGATGTTACCACATCTGCCACTACAACCCCTAATCAAATCTAACTTCCAATATAAAAGTGCATAAAGAGTCGAGCTGAAATTCTAATTATTGGCTGATTCTTCCATTTAAATTTTAATTATTGGCCGAGTCTCCCATTTCAGAATGGGATTTCTAAGAAAGTACAGTAATTTATACTGATTTGCATTTAAAAAAAAAAAAAATGAAATGTTGTTTTGAGATTATATAAAATCACGAAATTTTGCGTCTCATGCAAAATATAGAAATGAGAGTCTACATTTAAAAGGATGAAATCTTAAAGAAAATAGGAAACTAAATAATGATATGAAAAAGGCGCATGAATATTGAATGGAATCTTCAGGTACAATTAATGAAAATACAGTTAACATTACTTTCACTTACCTATGCAAGGTATGGTGACCAAGAACGCCAGAACACCAACTGAAAAAAAAAATGAGTTTTTATAGTTTATACAAGATTTATTTTAATGTTATTGTTCTTAAACTTCTATTGTAGTTTATTTCTTAATTTCCTTTCCTCACTGGAATATCTTCCCTGTTGGAGGCCTTGGGCTTATAGCATCCTACTTATCCAACTAGGGTTGTAGCTTAGCAAATAATAATAATAATAATAATAATAATAATAATAATAATAATAATAATAATAATAATAAATACCACTAAATAAACGCGCCACGCATTTAAAGATTACATATGACCACATGAATGAATGTTATCAAAAATATGCCTTAAGAAACTTTGTCTAAGAATCAAATAATAATAATAATAATAATAATAATAATAATAATAATAATAATAATAATAATAATAATAATAATAATAATAATGTTAAAATGTTAACATTTGATCATTTCTGTAACTTTAGAGAAACAAGGTAGATTTTTGTAAATGAAATTTTAAGACAGTCAGATGCTTCTTTAATACTACTAAAGACTACAACAACATCAACAACAACAACAATAGCAACGAAAACAATGGCAATAATAATAATAATAGTAATAATAGTTCACTCAGACCAAGGCCAATATAATATATTGGCCTCGACTCAGACATAACAAAAGACAAAACAAAAAAATCCCGTTCCAATATATCTTTCCCTTACGCATACCAAATATAAGAGTATTATCACCTTTATAGCCATACTCGAAATAAGTCTCTCTCTCTCTCTCTCTCTCTCTCTCTCTCTGAGCCCAACAACAACAACACTCAGTGACACCCCTAATTTTGCGACGGTAACTAAACAGATTTCCCCTATTATATCTGTTTCCCTATTAATCATGGCCCCATCGCTTCAATGTCATGTACGCGTGTATTTAGACATCAAAGTGGACCGAGCCGACGCGATGCCCAAAAAAAAAAAAAAAAAAAAAAAATAAAAAGAAGAGAAGGGTACTTTCCCAACGGGGAATTTTGATCTCTGTTCCCGAGGGATGTTGGGATGTATTTCGATTGGGAGATTAGTAGAAAGGTGTTTTTCGCCCTAACGTCGTGGATCTATAAGGGCGAATTTCTCGAACGGGTCTCGTGGGATATCTTTTGTGAGGCGTAGTCAGTACTCAGGCAGTCATAATATAAGGTGTCCGATTTCCGTCATTCCCGACTTTGGTTGGAACTAGCCCTCTAGGGACTTGGTTAGCTTTTCTCATAGAACAATCTCTACATAAGATTAAAACAACAGATACGAACATCTTTGAAACGACGTTAATGATTAGTTTTGTCATACGTCTCTGAAAATATGTATTATTGACACTTTGAGCTTAGAATTTATATATTTTAGATATCATTCGTTATTCAAAAGTTTAGTGCCCTAAACTCCCTTGGCTAAGAGTGGGGGACTAAAAGGTGTTTAAATCCAACTCTCTTCTCTCTCTCTCCTCTCTTCTCTCTCTCTCTCTCTCTCTCTCTCTCTCTTTCCTTTTCTCACTTATTGACACTGAGCTTAGAAATTATATCTTTCAGATATCATTCGTTATTCAAAAGTCTGGTGCCCAGACCTCCCTTGGCTAAAGGAGGGAGGAAACTAAAGGTGTTTTAAATCCACACTCTCTCTCTCTCTCTCTCTCTCTCTCTCTCTCTCTCTCTCTCTCTCTCCTTTTCTCACTTGATTTGTCCCTTTTAGCGGCGACGGCAGCTGCAGTTAAAAGTCCCCCATCAATACGAACTTAAGTCGCATTATCACCCCAAATTGGCAATATATAGACGACCTTAAGAGCTGTGGTTAAATACTTAAGCCGCGGATCTTGTTACGTTCTGATTAGCGCCGATGCTAAATCACGCCTTACGCCACCAGCGTTTGGGAGCGAGAATGCAGCAGCCAAAAGGGAAACTGTGATGAGGTTGTAATTACCGTTCTTGTGGAATGTCATGCCGTGTCTACAAGAGTCTTGCGACACAGGAGGATAGTCGTTGCGGTGGACATTATTATCGTGCTTGGTTTTTATTTTGGGGAATAATGATTAATGATTTATTTTAATCAAAGATAAAAAATTTTTGCATTGCTTAGCTATAAAATCATGCAAATTCATTACATACAGTAGGTGTCATTAATTGATTTTGCCTGATTTATATAATATATATATAATATATATATATATATTCATATATAATTATATATATATATACATATATATTAGATAGATATATGTGTGTTATATATATATATATATATATACATTATATAATATATATATATATATACACTATAGTATATCTAACGTCGTGAATAGCTACGTCGTGAAGGGGTTTGCGTATCTCTATAATCAGTAAAACTACTAGTCATGGACACTCATACTAGGTTGGTTCGTTATGAGTGATCAGATAAGTCTCCCCCACCACCATTACCAGTGGCCAGCGTAGTCATGATAAAACTGGTCAAAGCCCAGACATGAATGCAAACACCCCCGTCTGGGCCCCCAGTCCCCAGTGGCAGTGGAACAACTGCCCAAGGTGGCGGGCAGATATGTCCCACTACAGGGGATGCCAAAAGTCTCTGGACTACAACAGGCAACTTTTGAAAACAAAACCATTACAACATACAATCTCAGGACCCTGTTTAAAAGTTAAAGGCAACTCATGAATGGCAGAGGCAAGGGACAGTGACAGTGCCCTATTCAGCAGGACATATATATAGTATGATCAGCGCCCCAAGCCCCTTCTCCACCCAAGCTTGGACCAAGGAGGGCCAGCAATGGCTGCTGATAACAGCAGATAAACCTATAGGTTCCCCGAAACCCCTCATCCTTAGTTCACAAGAATGGTGAGGTGGCAGCGACCTAAGGAACTAACAAGTTTGAGCGGGACTCGAACCCAAGTCTGGCGTTCACCAGTCAGGGACGTTACCACATCAGCTGTGTTACTAGAAGAAATAAAAAAAAATAACTTGGGATTATGTAAGGTAAAATACCACTTTTTCTAAAAAGAAAAGAAATTAATCAGGTGGTCCTACCACTATTAACTTTAGCATCAGAAACTTGGAACCTTACCAAAGCCTTAGATCATAATCTAGTTACAACTCAAATAGCAATGGAAAGAATAATGATGGGATTAACACAAACAGAAAAAGAAAAAAAAAACAATATGTATACGAGACCAAACAGTAAGATATTAAGAATAATAGAATAGGTCCCTAGAGATTGCAAAAGAAGCAGGGGAAGGAAGAGAGACGATAGTTTACGAGGTAAGAAAATTTGCGGGTATAGTCCGGAATAGGAAGACCATAAACAAACGGAAGTGGAAGGACATGTCTGAGGCATTCGCTCTGCAGTGGACTAGCAACGACTGATGATGAATATATATAATATATATATATATATATATATTCATATATATATATATATATATATATATATTCTATGAATATACCCAGCAACTTACTTACTATACTCATTCATAAAATGCAGGCCAAGCCTATGTAAGTTTGTGTGTACTATTCACTATTCACCAGTTTAAAGTAACCCAGGAAAACAGCAGTTCGACAAAAAATTCTCAGGCAATGTCCATCATTCACAACGCAAGCAATGATTAATATCTCCCAGGTGCAGCAATATTCATTAACTGTGCAAGACGCGTCCCTCATAAATAAGAATAAGTCAGTGTTTATAAAGTCGTCATCTCGTTTGATGAATGAGGATGATTATAACAGCCATGAATGGAAAAAAAAATCAACATCGTAGTTTATCATCGTGGCGTAATTGACTTTATAAATGAAGGCAGCGCGTGATCGTTTCATTAGAGTTTCTGATAAAAATAATTAGGTAGTTATACTATTTAATTACGTTCATTTGAACACTGCTACATTACCCTCGTCCATATCTGTTACGAGTGATCGTTCATAGAGTTTCTGATAAAA
>NC_090748.1:7053625-7066125 GCF_036898095.1 Palaemon carinicauda
CTAGCTTATGTATACTCTCTTCACAACTGACAAGTCATGCTTAATTAGATCCCCAGTCATATTAGTATACACAGGAATGAAAAAGCGAACTGCTTTGCACTGGGCCCCCTCCAGGTGGACACAATTAGGATTGTCCTTAACCCCTCCCTTCTGCAACTTAGAAAGCTAATGATCAATCATTGCTATACCCAGCTCCTTAGTACAGTAAGGCAAGCCCACTTTGCATCCACCCGTTCAGCCACCTGGCACATTAATATAACTAATTTTGTTCCCTACAGCCTTCCAAAAGATACCCCATGCAACTTCCAGTAATAACCAATAGACTCAGACTATGCTACCCCTGCCTCTGGGAACTTACCAACCCTGATGGCAGATCATGTAAATATTGTAACCAACAAGCCGTTTTCCATTTTGTTCACTACTTACTCCATTCCTAAGAAACTCTTTCCCTCAGACAGAACCTTAATCCTGGCCCACAGCTAACCACCTACCTAGTTGCCATACATGTTCTGGTAAACATAAAACACATTTTCCTGTTTCCTGCTCTCATACTCACCCCAAGGTTACATCATAGCCCAAGCGACCTTTAGCTCTCTACAGATAATATTCTTCAGCAACCCTTACCGATCCTTAACCACACCATGCCCAAACATTGATCCTCACACAGTCATAATCTACGTGCTGCATGACAGCAATGCCCATCCCACCCTATCAGTTCACTCCTCATTAACCACACACTAGTCTCTCCCCCTACTAATTGACCTGACCATCTTACTGGAGTGTAATTTATCTCTCAGTGTTCAAATAAATGATGTAGTATGAATCACAGGATATTACCATAGAAACATTATTTTTGTAAAATAAAATATCTGAATGAATATTCAGTAAAGAAACTTGTGAAATACTACATTATTGGCAGTTTTGACTACTGTGACTAATGCAAATTACCCAAAGTGCATCTAGAAATTGCAAACCATAATAAACAGAGTTGAAAGATTGATAAAAGGTGTCCTACCTCGAAAAAGGACTACCCTTGTAGCCTACTAATGGTAGTACATTGGCTGCCTATCAAAGCTAGAATATATTTAAAGATAGATGTATTACCTCATCAAGCTATCAGAACCGGTCAACAAAAATATTTAAAAGAATTGCTGCACATCCCGCAGCTAACAAATCAGATTGACACGATAATAATCACCAATAGATTCACGTTATAGGAGCAAAAGGGTACAGTTGAACGAGAGAATTCCTGGCACACCTTGCTCTGAAGAAATGCACCCTGTCACACTCTTATCAGCGCCGAGTTCCTGTATGTAGCACCGCCCACCACTTCCGCCATCTCACCCTACACTATCTATTTTGTTACAGTAAGTGGCGCAGGATGTGCTTCCTTTCGGTGAGCAATTACATGCTATGTCCTCAGTCCTGACGTACGACGGCCGTACGGCCAACTTTAGTACTGGCGAGAGTTCATCTGGCCGGCCGTGGGTGAGTGTTCATACGGCAGATTTGCTATCACACGCTCTGGTTTGAACATATGTTAGCGTCGCAACTGATGGCGCTGTAGGAAACCAGATACATGTAATAGGGCTTAGGGCAAGTTGTGCCAGGAATTCCTGTCTCCTACTGTACCACTAGAAATGAATATATTAAGGCCTTCAAGGAGAAGTTGAATACTTTTTTATATTCAAAGTCGTTCGATTATGTGGATTTGACAAATAACGTGGGTTACATTGTATGATGCTCCATATCTAAGGATGTATATGATAAAGAAATCTTGTATAGCCTGTAAGGCACAGGGCTTTACTGCGTGTAATAGGATGAGGAAAACAGCCCTTAAAGTGTAAAGTAAGAAAGTACTTATATAAACGACTGGTTTTTAATGAGAAGAGTGATGATACGAACACATATTTACAAAGATTTTTGGTTTACGCAAAAGCTGCTGAATTAAAAGCTGAAGATTGGAGCATCGGGCTAGCCTCATTACTTCTAGGGAAAGCACTGAGCATATATCAACTGATGCCAGATGAAGTAGCTGATTTTGATAGTGTAAAAAAAGCTTTACTGAAAGGATCTGAATGCACAACAGAGGGATTCCAAAATAATTTCGAAGCTGTAAACTTCACTAAAGTGAGACTGCTCAACAATTTTCTGCAAGCATGAAAAAGCTGCTTGAACGTTCGTTGGAATTGGACAATTCTGGGAATGAGGTTTGTGATTTAAAAGATTTATTACATCGTGAACGAATTTATACTGAGTATGACCACTCTACCACACGTGTTTCATACACGCTCGTACACTGCAACTGTGTAAGCTTGCTAGTCCATGTTTAATTTTGTTTGAATTTTTGTGACAGTCTTGCTTGCAAGTCCTTGTATTTAAGCACAATATCTGTTTAATAAAGTTTAGTTGCATTCACCTCACCTCTCATTTACATCCTAAACAAGGTCAACGAAACTCGCTGGACAAGTAGGGATATGACCCAAGGACAAATATATTGGATTTTGAAGAAAATAATTCCAAGTACAACTACTCAAAAGGAGTTAAGAGCAAAATAAGACTTCTTGGCGTGGCGAAGGCATGCTCTCTACTGAGTGGCCCACTACTTTTGCCTGTTTTTGTACCATGTACTAGAAATATTTAAGCCTTCCCAACCTTACCCAGGGTTTTCCAGATTTTCCCAAAAAACATTCAAAATTCCCAATCTGGGGACAAATTCCCCTAAAGTGGGATCACTGCTTAACGCCCACATAAATTCATCATAACAAACCAAATCATCGACGTCCATGGAGTAATTAATAAATAATAAATCCACCATTCCCCTCCAGTCAATCGTAGAATGGAAGAATCTCTCGACTACCATTTACTTACCCAGAGGTTGGTATATCATTCCCTCGCTCTTAATGAACCAATGGCTCCCTCAAGGCAAGGGACTGGGGACGGTATAGAGTGGACTGAGTGGGTTTGTAAGGATCATAAAACGAGTGTGATTAAATACCGAAGAATTCCTCTTGATTCATATCTGCTCACAAGGGTTCCTCAGTTCCCCTCCTCCCCCCCTTCCACGCTCCCTCGGGAACTCGTAAATGTGCTTAGGATATCATTACGACGATTATTGTCCCCTTCCCAAAACCCCTTTATTAACCGCACATCAGCGTCCGCGCGATGATGTTGCCGTGGTGTCTCCAAAAAGGAAAAGCTATCTGCTTCCTCTCCCAAAAAATGTGTTTACTGATATGCTCAGGGGGGAGAAAAAGTTGTGGGAGAAAAATGGCGGTTGGGGAATATCTACCTTCTAGAAATTAAGTTTGCCAGCGGATTATAACTTAAGTAATGCTCAGGAGTAGATGTTGGGTCAATTAAAATTCATGGTGCTTTGAATAATCTGCTTATTTTTGGCATTTTGAAAAATGTCTTTTATGGGGAGGGGGGGGGGGGGCATTTGGAAAAATCTGCTTATTTTTTGGCGCTTTAAAAAAACTGCCTATTTTTGGCACTTTAAAAAATATGCTTATTTTGACATTTTTAAAAAAATATGCCTATTTTTTTGGCTCTTTGAAATATCTACCTCTTTTTGGTGTTTTAAAAAGACTGTCTATTTTTGGTGTTTAAAAGAAATTTGCCTATTTTGACTAAGAAATCTGACTATTTTTGGCCCTTTAAATAATCTGCCTATATTTGGCGATTTCAAAAATCTGCCCTGTCTTTGGCGCTATGAGAAAATCTATTTTTGGCACTTTGAAAAATCTGCCTACTTTCGCACTTTGAAAAATCTGCCTATTTTTTGGCACTTTGAATAATCTGCCTATTTTTTGGCGCTTTGAATGATCTGCCTTCTTTTTGATGCTTTGAAATATCTGCCTACTTTTTGATGCTTTAAAATAAATATGCCTATTTTTGGCACTTTGAAAAATCTGCCTATTTTTTGACGCTATTAGAAAATCTAACTATTTTTTGACACTGAGAAAATCTAACTATTTTTGGCGCTTTGAAAAATCTGCCTATTTTTTGACACTAAGAAAATGCTATTTTTGGCTTTTTTTAAAATCTGCCTATTTTTTAACGCTATGAGAAAATCTATTTTTAGCGCTTTGAAAAATCTGCATATTTTTTGACGCTAGGAGAAAATCTTCCTATATTTAGCGCTTTGAAAAATCTGCATATTTTTGGCGCTTTGACAAATTTGCCTATTTATAGCGCTTTGAAAATATCTGCCTATTTTTGGCGCTTTAAAATATTTACCTATTTTGGGGGCTTTAAAAAAATCTGTATTTTTTATGCTTTGAAATATCTACCTATTATTAGGGCTTTGAAAATGCTGCCTATTTTTGGCACTTTGAAAAATCTACCTATTTTTTTGGTGCTTTGAAAAATCTGCCTATTTTTGCCTCTTTGAAAATATCTGCCTATTTTTTATGCCTTAAAAAAAAATCTGTCTATTTTTGGCGCTTTGAAAAATCTGCCTATTTTTTGATGCTCTGAGAAATTCTAACTATTTTTGGCACTTTGAAAAATCTGCCTATTTTATGACGCTGTGAAAAAATCTAACTATTTTTGGCGCTTTGAAAAATCTGCCTATTTTTTTGATGCTATGAGAAAATCTAACTATTTATGGCGCTTTGAAAAATCTGCCTATTTTATGACGCTGTGAGAAAATCTTATTTTTGGCGTTTTGAAAATCTACCTATTTTTTGCGTTGTGAGAAAATCTAACTATTTTTGGTGCTTTGAAAAATCTGCCTATTTTTTGATGCTATGAGAAAATCTAATTATTTTTGTCACTTTGTTAAATCTGCCTATTTTTTGACGCTCTGGGAAAACCTAACTATTTTTGGCACTTTGAAAAATCTGCCTATTTTTTATTCTATGAGAAAATCTATTTTTGGCGCTTTGAAAAAAACTGCCTATTTTTTGACGCTATAGAAAATCTAACTATTTTTGGCGCTTTAAAAAATCTGCCTATTTTTTGACGCTGTGAGAAAATCTAACTATTTTTGGCGCTTTGAAAAATCTGCCTATTTTTTGATGCTATGAGAAAATCTAACTATTTTTGGCGCTTTGAAAAATCTGCCTTTTTTTGACGCTGAGAAAATATAACTATTTTTAGTGCTTTGATAAATCTACCTATTTTTTGATGCTATGAGAAAATCTAACTATTTTTGGCGCTTTGAAAAGATCTGCCTATTTTTGGCGCTTTGAAAAAATCTTCCTATTTTTGGCGCTTTGAAAAATCTGCCATTTTTTAAAATTTTCTTTTAATATATACTTATTTTTTATTGCTTTGAAAAATCGGCGTTTTTTTTTGGCGTTTCGAAAAATCTGCCTTTTTTTTTTTTTTTTTTTTTTTAAATTCTAATATATACAGTATACCTATATTTTAGGGTTTTGAAAAATCTGCCTATTTTTTGGCGCTTTATAAAATCTGCCTATTTTTGGCACTTTGAAAAATCTACCTACCTATTTTTGGCGCTTTGAAAAATCTACCTATTTTTTGGCGCTATGAGAAAATCTAACTATTTTTGGCGCTTTGAAAAAATCTGCATTTTTTTGGCGCTTTGAAATACATCCGTATTTTTTTGGCGCTTTGAAATACATCCGTATATTTTCGACGTTTCTGAAAAATCTGCCCACTTCTTGGTGCTATGAGGAAATCTGTCTATTTTTCGCTTTTAGAAAAATCTGCCTATTTTTGCGTTTTTAAAAAAATCTAGTTTTCAGGGATTGAGCCAAATGCCTTATATTGCCACTATCCAGTTCATGTTGGTTTTGTAAAAATATCGTCTACATTTCTTTTAGTAAAGAGGAGAGGTAATTCATTTTTTGTAATCCAAGATTTATTATTTATTATCTATTATTTATTATTCATCATTTATTTTATGCAACGACACTAAAATGAAAAGGTAACGATATAGGCAAGTATGAAGAAGACTCGTTAACGATAGTCTAATAACAGGCTCATTACTTCTCTTTTAGCTTATTTACTTATTTCCTTTCCTCTGAGCTATTTTCCCTGTTGCAGCCCTTGGGCTTATAGCATCCTGCTTTTCCAACTAGGGCTGTAGCTTAGCAAGTAATAATAATAATAATAATAATAATAATAATAATAATAATAATAATAATAATAATAATAATAATAATAATAATCAAGCTGTGCGTGCCATTATTTTTTGCATGTCATTTACTAGATAGGCCTATCTGTCTCCTCAATGATTTTAACCTGTTATGCTTGTGAAGACATTCGATTTCAAATGATTAATTCTGGGATGTCATGGTTCTCTAATTTTAATAAAGTGATGCAATTTATCAAACTAGCTGTCGTGTTTAATGATTTTTGTAATGTTCATTGTTTTGAAAAGTTTGAATACATTTTCCAAACCATAAAACTTGGGTGAAATTAGAGAAAAAACTCGATAGCTGAGAGACAGCATAATTGCTACTAACTTTATTTCAACAGATAGCGAGCTTTTATAACAACGGTTTCCGTGAAAGAAGATCACAAAAACTCAAATAGATTAATACAAGTACATACAACCAGAGACAAGTTATCAGTGCGAGGGAAGAGCGATAACCACAATATACAAAAATACAGAAATATACCGTTACAGTGAAAGAGTGTGTGATACGCGTGTGACACAGTATTTTATTATTATTATTATTATTATTATTATTATTATTATTATTATTATTATTATTATTACTTGCTAAGCTACAACCCTAGTTGGAAAAGCAGGATGCTGTAAGCACAGGGGCCCCAACAGGGAAAATTGCCCAGTGAGGAAAGGAAACAAGGAAAAAATAAATATTTCAAGAACATTAACAACATTAAAATAAATATTTCCTATATGAACTGTAAAAACTTGAACAAAACAAGAAGAGAAATTAGATAGAATAGTGCGCCCGAGTGTACCCTCGAGCAAGAGAACTCTAACCCAAGACAGTGGAAGACCATATATATATATATATATATATATATATATATATATATATATATATATATATATATATATATATATATATATATATATATATATATATATATATATATATACTTTTACGTATGCTTCACTAAAATACTCTCAATGTACCAACATGACTATTTCCCCCATTTTAGTATTTCGGTCAACACATTTAAAGATTCAAAGGTCACTAACGAATGGCAGAAGCAACGGACACTGTCAATGCTTTAGCAGGACAATGCCCAAGAGACTGTCCATAATATATATACACACACACATATATATATATATATATATATATATATATATATATATATATATATATATATATGTAAGTGTATATATATATATATATATATATATATATATATATATATGTAAGTGTATATATATATATATATATATATATATATATATATATATATATATATATATATATATATATATATATATATATATAATACAAATACAGCCATTTTTAGTTCAGTGCAGGCCAAAGGCTCAGACATGGCAGTTCATGTCTGGGGTTTGGCCAGTTTTCATCACTACGGTAGCCAATGGAGATTTGTGACGGTGGGAGATTTTCGTCAGATCGCTCGCAGAAAACCAACTTAGTATTGAAACCCTGAATCTTGCCCTGACTAGTACAGCTTTCCTGATTATAGTGATGCGCAAACCCTTTCACGACATTAAGGCATCCCCACTCAGATATATATATATATATATATATATATATATATATATATATATATATATATATATATATATGTATATATAAATATGTATATATATATAAATATATATATATATATATATATATATATATATATATATATATATATATATATATATGTATATACATATATATAAACAGTATATATATATATATATATATATATATATATATATATATATATATATATATATATATATATATATACTGTTTATATATATAAATATATATATATGTATATACATATATATAAACAGTGTATATATATATATATATCTATATATATATATTGTTTATAAATATAAATGTATATATATATATATATATATATATATATATATATATATACAGTTTATATATATATATATATATATATATATATATATATATATATATATATATATATATATATATATATATGAGATCAGGGCCCAAGCTAGGACCAGAGAAGCCAGGCAGTGGCTACTGGCTGACTCAGCAGGTAGACCTATATGCGCCCCCAACCCCCCACTATTAGCTTACAAGGATGGAGCAGTCGCAGACACTACAAGAAACAATCGAGCTTGAGCGGGTTTCGAACCCCATTACAGCAGATCGCCAGGCAGGGACGTTTCCAATAGGCTACCGCAACCACAGCCTTCTCTTATGAAAACCGCTGCATCAGCAATTTATATCCTAATCCTTCAGATTTTATTTTATTAATTTTTTTTTCCTACTCAAGCCATGAAATTCTCTTACCAATGAGATTTATATATATTTTGATCAGGAATATGAAACTCATGATATATTTTTTTCCCTTTTTTTTTTTTTTCATTAAGGTTTTTGAAAACAACAGCTACATTAGCAGCTATATTCTACACTGTACGTATGTAACCTGCTTCTCATACTGATACTTCATACTGATATTACAAGGTCCCTATATACATCAAACAGTAGCAAAAAAAAAAAAAAAAAAAAAATGCCTATTACTACTGACTTGAAGTGTTCCTATTAGACCTTCAATAAACTCGCTTTTGTATTAAAAAGTAGGGAATTTAAATAAGTACTTGGAACATGTTCTAACGTACACACTTGTTAAAAATATAAACACTGTCTACACTCTGGCTATTGCCTAAACCTACTCCTATTCTCTCCGACTGAAGAAACTTCTCTCCTCTCCCAGTCTCTCCTACTTACTGGGACATGCTGCTATCAACACTTTTTCTGTAACTAAAACTTTTCATTTCGTGGACCTAAAAAGGAGTCACCTTTTCGGGTTGCTTCCTTTCCCCCCCCCCCCCCTTTCCATGTCTTGTCCTTTTTCCTGTTCCAGTACCCTTTCAAATCCTACCTTTCCTTCTAGTATACCAATTTTTGGCTCCTTTTGGAGTTCTATTTTCAGACTGAGATTCTCTTACGGGGGGCTGTCCAGCGACAAAAGCCCGTGTCATGCTACAGGGATGGCAATCTTCACCAACCAACTAACCATCTGGCTATTAGTCGTATAGCTTGTACTTACTTATTCCGGATAAACCTAATTTAACCTTAATATATGTAACGCTATCGATAAGTGTTCTTTATCTAATAATCATTGATCTGCTTTTTAAGAATTTAATTTTCAATAACTTTCGGTAAAAAAATATCCTAGTCCATTCTGGTGTATTGTAATTTGTTGTCCCAAACTATATTTTCTAACTCCACAAAAAATAAACAAAGTAAAACTTGCGTGTTACCTATATACTGCACATCGGGAATATTACTCCAGGTTCTTTGTAGGTCATTTGAGAATATGAATTCAGGGAACTAAAGCAGAAATTTACTACAACACGGTCTAAATGTCTAAAGATTAAAGAACATAAAAAAAAAAATCTTACCTGAGGAGTAGTTTTAGATTATCCCACCGATATGAGAATTTGCAGATTTTTCGTTGCTATTTTTTTTTTGTAAGGGGGGGGGGGGGGGGGGGGGTCGTTTCACTTCTGCGATGCTATGTTACGATCAGTAATGCACAAATTATTGCTTGAAAATCGGAATGGAAGCAGTACTTAAAAAGTTTTTTTTTTTTTTTTTTTTTTTAGCATCCACACGTTGGTTGAAATAATCCTTATGTGTGAAGCCTAAAGGTGACTTCTAAGCACCAAGAACCAGGAATATCACAATGCCGTAGAAACGTATGAACCCAAATTCTCTATCCTTACAGTATCAGAATGGCAGACGCTTAAACCATAAGGACTGGGCACTTAATTCCCACACATTAAACTATAAGGACTGAGCACTTAAATCCCAGACACTTGAACTATAAGGACTGAGCACTTAAATCCCAGACACTTGAACTATAAGGACTGAACACTTAAATCCCAGACACTTGAACTATAAGGACTGAACACTTAACCCCCAGACACTCAATCTATAAGGACTGAGCACTTAACTCCCCGATTAAAGATCAGGGCCTTTCCAATTGGATACCAAAACTTTCAAAATACACACTTCATCTTCCAAGTGTTATTTTTTTTTTCTAAGTGCTTCAATGATGCGAATTTGACCATAAACACGCAATATGCTGTGTGATACGCAAAATACCAAAGAATGTATTGGATAAATTGAATTTGTAAGTTCTGTTGGGCACAGGGTTCCCGTGTGTGATAGGACCAGGAAAACAGCTCTGAAAGTTTAGTGAAGTAAACTTCTGGTGACAAATTTCGCCATTGACTAATTAATGCTATCCACATTCATATGTAAACCTTTATTACGATCCAAAGGGATAATGTTATACATAATTTTCATAAAATATAACAATTGTATTATATTACTAAGCATTTTCTTTTTTTTTTTAGGTCAACGTGATCACTGACGTCCTGAACGCCATCTTCCGGCAAACTGACACGTTATTCGTGAAGGGAACACTGAGCGGCTGTAGTTCTTAACCACTACTTTGTTTACATACGCGCTGTGGATATTCAAACAACCGAAGCAGCTATTTACTGAGTATATAAGCTAATTAACTATAGATAGCAGTACGACTATAAAAAAAGTTCGAGTTTTTTATGAATATAAAATAGATATGGAACATATTTACTAGATAAATGTCGCATAACTTGAATAAAACACCATGCTTTGTCTAGCAATTTTAGGTATTAAAAATCCATAGTTATATACGTTGTATATAATTTTTTTAATCTGCAGAAACTTTCGCACTTTTTACAAAGTGCCTTTTCAGCTGGAGAGGCACTTTGTAAAAGGAGCGAAAGTTTCTGCATTTTTGAAAAATATATACAACTAGATTTTTGATACCCTAAATGTCGTATATCAAATAATAGTATTTATAATAATTTCAGTCAGTCGCATTTGTTGTGCAGTATCATACAAAACTGTCTGAAATAATTTAATAAGTTAAGACATATTTGCGGCCTAAAGATTATGTTGGAACTCTTTTCATTACTTTTGGTTATTAAAAAGATTAGAATCCAGATTAACACAAATGTGACGGACCGAGAGAAGGTTGTGTCTCAAAGACAGGATGAAAGCAACTGAGTTAGTTTATTATAGAACACTCTCCTTTATATACAAAAGCTCAATGCAACAGGAAATTCCATGTTCAAAACCGACACCGTTACCGATGAGAAAAACAGACATGTTTATTCAGGCTCTTTTTAGTGCGAGGTAAGAGCAAAGATACAAGCATAATATATATACAAAATGAACTATGTACGATCGTGTGACACACGGTTGGTACACAAATAGGAACAATAGGAAAAAAAAAATAGGAACAATGAGAAAACAAACAGTTTCTACATATCATAAATATTAAAACATTCATTATTCACATTCATTCGAAATTCTCTTCAAGCGATGGTTTTATATCGCTAAGGTAAGCAATAAATGGTATAGTGCTTCACAGAGTTCTCTTGCTTGAGGGTACACTCGGGCACACTATTCTGTGTAATTTATCTTTTTATTGTTTTGTTGAAGTTTTTTATGGTTTATTTAGGGAATATTTATTTTAATGTTGTTACTGCTCTTAAAATATTTAATTTTCCCTTGTTTCCTTTCCTCACTGGGCTATTTTCCCTGTTGGGGCCCCTGGGCTTATAGCATCCTGCTTTTCCAACTAGGGTTGTAGCTTAACAAGTAATAATAATAATAATAATATAATAATAATAATACTTCATAATTCCAATCTTTGACTTTAGCTTTCCAACCCAGTTGTAACTTTAGTAACATCACTATGACAGAAAATATGATCGCCAATTAGTAATTATATCAATTCTTGCTGTCGGTATAAAGTTCTCCAATCAGATTGTCATCCTGGGTTAATTTTACTGCGGAATTTCATTAGGGGTTTCTTCTCCCGAATTAATGAAAGAAGTGGTCCACATAATATCAGTTTATGGAAAAAATTTTTTTTATTTCGTTTCATTAATCAAAGATCCATTATCAAAGGGAAAGGGGTCTGGTGTCAGTCCCAGTTTCATCAGAGTAGATGCTCACCAGGACGTCAGCCGGGCAAGCCCAAGCCCCCCACTGTACTGCCCAAATACAGCAGTGACCTCCCCAGTAAACAGCTTAAACTAACGGTCCCAGGCAAGGATAGATCTGCTGTCATGCGAATGCTAGGCGAACGAGTTACCACTGTACTAGCCTGGAGGATCGTACAGACAGGGAAAAAAATGCTTAAAACAAAAAGGCCGCATTGAGATTAATTTCTATTCCAAAATACACATAGTTCATTTCCAACTTAACCATTCCCTACATAGTATACATATCTATGCGTTGTATATATGCATGTCGGTATTAAATTTTAAATGCTAGGAAGACCACAGATTCACAAAGAGC